>NW_016107375.1:3508170-3582032 GCF_001604975.1 Cebus imitator
GGACAGTATAGAGGAGACTAGGACATTATAGAGGAGACTAGGACAGTATAGAGGGAGTCTAGGACAGTATAGAGGAGACTAGGACTTTATAGAGGAGACTAGGACAGTAAAGAGTCGAGATTAGGGACACTGTGTAGGCAAGTCTGGGGACAATGTAAAGACTAGGACAGTAGGGAGTGCGCAGGATAGAGTGACTTGACCCCTCTGTGTGTCTGTTTTCTCTGCTGAACAATGGAGTTTATAGTATTTGCTTCACTGGACTCTTTCTATTAAGTTAATCAATGTATGTAAGGCACTTACAAAGTACTTGGCATGTAAGAAGTTTTAACCATCTTTATTGCCACCTGTGGGTTGATTTATTTATTTCTCATGGGGTTGGACAGAAACCCTGCTTCTCTGATTCAATGCTGGATTGTCTGTAGAAGCCAAATGCTGCTATTCTGGGCACCTGGCATGTCAGGCCATCATGTAGGAGAAAATTTGAGCTTCATGGGCTGTGACCTTGGCTATTTTGATTCTAAGTTACATCTCTGCCCCCAGCACCAGGCCTGGCACTTAGGTGCTCAATCAGTATTTGTTCCCTAGAGGCAGCCTTACTCCCTTGGCATCTGTTGGGGAAGATAAGGCCTGATTGCTGTTTGAACCTTAGCCCAGCATCTCTGAGGAGCTCCAAGGCTCCCACCCAAGATGCCAGTGCTGGCACAGCAGCCCCAACAAAGTGGCGCTTGGCTGAGCTGCATTCATTCATCCCCTCTTCATCCTGGGTGTGTGCCTGGTTTGAACAGGATCTCAACGGCTCTATGGGCCGAACTGGACTGTGAGTGAACTGATCTGTGCTCTGACTTCAGAGGGAGCTGGGGCTGGTGCCTTCAAGTTTCTGAGTGTGTGAACTTGGGGTCTGGGATCTCTGGTCCCGGAGCAGGTGTTGTTGGGTTCTCCAGGCCCCTCAGCAGCAGAGGATGGGTCTGATGAGCAGGCCAGTGGGCTCTGTGCCACATCTGTGGATGACAGAAGCCAATGGGACAAATGTTGGCCAGTACCCCAGTGTCAGGCCATCTTTTGGGAGGAGCCATAACACGACACATGGGGGCCTTCTTTTTATCCACTGCCTCAGCTTTGGTACAGCTCTGTTGCAATTGTCTCCCAAGCTGTCTCTCGGCCTCCTTCCCTCTCCATCCATTTCACTATCTGCTCTGACACCAGTGATCCAAATAGAGACCTACCTGACCAACTCACTCCACTGCCCCAACACTCCAATCCCCTCTGGCCAAAGGTGCAGGATACAAAGTGCAAGACTCCTTGCTCAGAGATCTCTCTTCGTCCCTCCTGCCACCTGCCCACCTTGCTACCATGTGACTCTTTTTATAAATGAAGGCATTGCCCCGTGTTGAAATGTAGACCCTCTAAGCCTTTTTGTGCTGTCAATGCCTGCATGTGACTTTGTGCACACTACTCTGGCATCTGCTGCCTCGGCCTGAATCCTTTCTTCACTATTTACAGGCTGTGTGACCTGGGAAGGTGCTTAAGCTGTGCACCTCCGTGTCCCCTCCTGGAATGTGAGAATGATACAGTATTTGCCTCATTGGGATACATTAGAGAGTAAATGAATTAATGTGCACAGGTGCTTAGAACAAGGCCCTGCACGATGTCAGTTCTCATTAGATGTTAGTGTTGTTGTCATCATTACTGTTATTTTACCTAACTAGCTGAGGCCAGATCTTGTGAGGAGGGTGAGCCCAGAGCAGTGTCTGGGAGGCAGGGCCTGTCAGTGTATGCGGTGTGGGAGGAGGGATTGGCTCTGGGGCTCAGGAGTGGTCCTGACATAGTTCTGCTGCCATGGGCGGGTGGCTCCCCCTCATGCTCTGGCTGCTGCATCTATAATACAGAGACAACAGGAGGCCTCACCCAGCATGCCTCAGTCCAGTCCCAGACCTGAAGGTCAAATGTGACAATAGATGGGAAGGGCCTTGTGACGGGGTCTGCTGTCATTATAAAATTGGGGAAGGGGCTGGTTGGCAGACAAGCTGCAGTGAACACATACAAATAGGGTGAGGGCCCTGCGTGCAGCGGCACGGGTCCTCTCTAGGGAGAGCCTCTGAGGGAATCTCTGCCATAGGCCTTTTGCTGAGAGCTGCCTGGGACAGAGGGAACTTCACTCTTGGCCCCTGGGTGGCTGTCTTCCAAGTGTAGGCTGTTACTGCCTCAGCAGCCATGAGGGTTGGTGGTGGATGGAGCTGTAGCAGGGCGGGCCTGTAGGTGGGGAGCCCCACATGCAAAGTGTGGACGTCAGCCAGTCAGCAGTGGTGCAGAAGGCTTCAGGTGAATGAAAGGGAAGTTCTTTGGCCAAGGTGAGCAGGGTCCAGGATGCAGAGGCTACAACAACCTGCTTAACGGAAACAAAGGGGAAAGGTACTCGTGGTTTAAAAATTAACAAATACCACCGCAGTTCCACGGAAACCAAGCCCCTGCTTTCAAGCATCTCACCAGGCAGGCCCTGTGTGTTCTGTGTAGAGAGAGGTCTGGACTAGGCAAACCCCAAGCTGTCCCCTGTGTGTGCACGCCTTTACTCTTTCCACAAGCGTGTGTACAAGGCCTGCCTTTGGCCTCACCCTGTACTGGGTCCTCTGCTGTGGAGAAGCTTTCATTCAAAGAGGGAATACCTGGGGGCAGAGGTGGTACCTCCCGGGAGAGAGCAGGGTGACCAGCCAGGGCCTCTTGAGCCAGCTGGGCCTCAGTGGCATTCCTTTTGATTCAGCGGCCCTTTGCAGCACCATCGTCTGCAGAGCACTGGGATACTATGAAGAATGGGCTGTCACCCTGACTTTGCAGGCCTGGGATGAGGGTGGCAGGAGACTACCACATGTACTGAAGGCCACAGGGGAAGCTGAATGTGGAGACTGCCAGCTCTAGTGAGCCACCCCGGAACCCTGGTGTTCAGTGTTGACTTTGGACCAGGCGCGCTGGACGTGCAGATGCAGGTGGGGCTCTGTAACCTTTTCCATGGTGCTGGTGTGGCAGCCTCCCTGAATGGGGCAGCAGGAGACCCAGTGTTGCCTTGGCCTTTGCTGAGGTCTGTCTACTATGGTGCACTGAGCTGATGGCAGTGGGGCTCATTCCAGAGCCCCCTGTAGGATGGTGACGTTGTAAGCACATTGTTGTCTGTTCTAGAAGGACTGCCATAGACAGATGTGCTTAGAGGAGCCACAAGCAGATAAGCCAGTGTTCCCTGGCCACCTAAGGCTACCACCCTCTAGTCAGGCCAGGAGGCAAGAGCCCTGAGATAATGAGACACAGCCTAGTGACAGGGCCCTGTGGGACGGGGCAGTGGGGTTAGTGCCATGATGGACAGGATAGCACGGGGAGTGTGGCTTTCTGGGGGCTTTTGTCCGCCAGGAAGAAATGGGGCTTTTCAGGTGGACAAGAAGAACTTCACACAGATCCACAGGTGAGTGAGGGACAACAGGCCCCACAGGAGACTGCAAAGACTTTAGAGTGGTTGGCTTGGGATGTGTAGAGCAGAGTAGGGAGAGGAGGAGAAGGAGGGGGACTCAAAGGGCCTCAGTGGTCAGGTGGTGACTGGCTTACATCCAGTTGGCCAACTTCAAAATCCCCTGTGCTCACGTGGCAGGAGAGGCCTCCATGAGTTTTAAGTCAGGGAGGGACAGGGTCAGATCTGTGTGTTAGTAGTACTTCTGATGGCTGTGTGGGGGCTACTTGGGGACAGGAAGGACAGGAGGGCTTGAAGGCAGAGCGTTCAGGTCTACCGAAGAAGGTTGGGGAGAAATGGTGTTTTCGCTTGCTCAGCACATGCTGAGTGGCTGAGGTCACGGGAATTGATTGTCTCATAGCTCTGCAGGCCAGGTGACTGAGAATAAGGTGTCAGCAGGGTTGGCTCCTCCTGAGGCTGGGGGGAACCTGCCGCAGGCCTCTGCCAGCTTCTGGAGGGCTGCTGGCTGCCTGGGGTGCTCCTTGGCTTCAGCTGCACCACCCCGAGCTCTGCCTTCCCATCACACAGGCTTCTCCCTGCACGTGCCAGTGTCCAAACCTCACCTTTTTATAAGGATACCAGTCAGGCTAGATTAGAGACCTACCCCCATCCGGTATGACCTCATCCTAATTAATTACATCTGCAGAGTTCTTATTGCCAAATAAGGTACTTGGGGGGGGACCTCACCATATGAATTCAGGGTGGACACAGTTCGACCCACAACAAATGATAAGGGTCTGGTGGCTGTGGGGGCCGTAGGACGGAGAGGAGGGGTGGATCCCACAGACACTTGGGAGATGGACTGAGCAGGCTCAGGGTGCACAGAATACAGGCTGCTAGAGGGCTTTTTAGGATGACCCCTGGCTTCTGATGAGAAGCTGTCAGCGGGAGGAAGCAGGAAAAAATTTCTGCTTGCTTTGGAAAATCGGCTAGGAGCCTGAGGAGGAGTCCATCCTGGAGACCCAGTTTTGGGGCTCATCAACATATGCCACCTCGGTTCCGACTCATGCCCTTCACCCCCCAGGGAGTGAATGCCCAGAAGCCAGTCATGTAGATCTCCCTTCCCTCAACTCCTAGCAGCTGGATTGCCCTCGCTGCCCATTTTGCCTCGTGATACTACACCGTCCTGCAACTACTTCCATTGTGTCTGCAGCGCTCTCGCCACCAGCCTGTGAGCCTCCCAGATCAGGGATGCCATTTTCTACCCCCTCCAGCTTCGCTGATGCCCAGTAAGTCCACAGAATACCTCTTCTTCCTTACTGGTGAGCTAGAGAAAACAAATTTCTCTTCAGCACAATAAAGAACTTGAAAACAAGAAAAGCTGCCCACCATAAAGTCAGCTGCCTGCTGTGGTACTAAGTGCCCCGTGGCTGGTGTAAACCACAAATAAAATTCTAAGTCCCCCACTGACTGAATGGACTCCTCCTGTCAGCCAGGGGGATTCCACAGAAACCTGAAAAATGAGTTCAGGCCATGATGGGAAGAGAGGGTTGGACATGCCTTCTTATCCTCTCTTCCTTTTGGAATTCAGGCATGATTAACCAGCATTGATATTAAAACAGAGATGTGGCTGGAAGCCATGGCTCACGCCTGTAATTCCAGCACTTTGGGAGGCTGAAGAGGGTGGATCACGAGGTCAAGAGATGGAGACCATCCTGGCCAACATGGTGAAACGCCATTTCTACTAAAAACATATATATATATTTTAGCTGGGCATGGTGGCACATGCATGTAGTCCTAGCTACTCGGGAGGCTGAGACAGGAGAATCACTTGAACCAGGAAGTAGAGGTTGCAGTGAGCTGAGATCACGCCACTGCACTCCAGCCTGACGACAGAGTGAGACGCTGTCTAAACAAACAAAAACAGAGATGTTAAGACTGACAAGACTTAACTCTTTGTAGCAGTAAGACACCAACCTGACTCTAGTATAATATTGCATGACAGATACCAGCTCCTGAAGGAAAATCAAAGCATTTTACCCCAAAATATATTTCTTTGACATGTTTTAAAATATGTCAAAAAAATATCTGAAAATATGCCCTGAAAATCTGTCTACTGTGGGGGAAATTTACATTCTGTAGAGAATCCCTTTCCCTTTCCAGGTCTTTTTCTGATCCTGAAGAGATTAGCTGAGAGTCCAGACCCTTTTAAAGGTCTGAATGGGAAACATTTGCCATCTATTGCCTCTAAGGGTGGCCACTTATGAGATTTCATTTACATAACAGGAACCTTGGTCTTGACAGCCCCTTACCAGACACTCCTTTTTATTGATTCCATATTTTTAAATAACTTAACTCTTTCAACTAAGTACCAATCAGAAACTCTTTGAATCCACCAGTGATCTGTAAGTCACTGCTTCAAGTTGTCCCACATTTCTGGACTGAACCAATGTATACCTTTCCTATATTGATTGATGTCTTATGACTTCCTAAAACATATAAAACCAAGCTGTAACCCAGCCACCTTGGACACATATTCCCAGGACCTTCTGAGGCTGTGTCATGGGTCATAGTCTTTACATTTGGCTCAGAATAAATCTCTACAAATATTTCACAGAGTTTGGCTTTTTGTGTCAACACTGGAAGTAAGCCTACCAAACTGGGGATGCCGTGGAGGGGTGTCTACCTCAAGTGGACAGTTGGCTTCTATGTCCTCTAGGAGTCTGCTAACATCAAGATTGAATAATGAGGATGAGCAGGTTCCATGAGCAGGACTGTTGGAACTGGTCTTTTAAATCTAGAACCTGGAGATGTATTCATTAACCAAGATATTAATTTATCATTTTATGCTGCACCAACTTCAAAACAGGACTGGTGACATTGTGAGTTTTAAAAATACATATATGCAACAGGGTGGCTAACAATAAAATTGAAGACTATATGATCCAGCAATCCCACTTCTAGATATAAACCCAAAGGAACTGGAAGAAGGGACTCAAACAGATCCTTATACACTTATGTCCATAGCAGCATTATTCACAAGAGCCAGGAGGTGGAGGCAACCTAGTGTTCATTGATGGATGAGTGGATAAACAAACTATGATATATACATAAAATGGAATATTATTTAGTCTTAAAAAGTAGGGAATTTTGACACATGCTACCACCTATGTCACAGGGTAAACCTCAAAATTGGGGTTCAGCCTGGGAAGCCACATAGATTCTTGGCTTTACGCAGGAAGACATTCAAGAGCGAGCTAACATAGTAAAGTGAATGCAAGTATATTAAGAAAGTAAAGGAATAAAAGAGTTTCTACTGTCATGGCACTGGTGGGAATTTCCTTTAGCATGCTGATGTATTATAATTCGCATATAATGAGCAGTGAGGGCGGCCATCTTGGTTTTAGCAGGTTTTGACCAGTCTCTTTACTGCGTCCTGTTTTATCAGCAGGGACTTTGTGACCTGTATCTTTTGAAACCAGTCCTCCCAACCTCTTATCTTACATGTTTGAACCTTGAGGACATTATGTTATGTGAAATAAACCAAATGCAAAAGGACAAATACTGCATGATTCCATCATATGAGGGACCTAGCACAGTCACGTTTCTAGAGACAGAGAATAGAATGGTGGTTGCCAGCAGCTGGGAGGAGGGGAGAATGATATTGGAGACAGAGCTTCAGTTTGGGAAAATAAAAAACGTTCTGGAGATGGATGTTGGGGATGGTTGCCCAAAATGTGAATGTGTTTAATGTCACTGAACTGTACACTTCAAGTGATTAAAATGGTAAACTTTTATGTTGTGTGTATTTTACTACAATTTAAAAAAATTGACTTGGAGAAAAAGAAGCCGCCAGCCTTTCCAAGCCTACCCTGTGTTGTGGCACCAAGGAGCACACAGTGGCCCCTGAGCAGCCCCTGCACATGGTGCCCACTCTCACTGCAGGGCAGGCTGATGTGTGTCCAAGCACCTTTGACTCACTTCACCCTTCATTTGCCACACACGTCACAGCTGTGCAACCGGAGGCCATTTTTCATCCCAGCCCTACATTTTGACAATTCCATGGAACCAGCACTTGAAAGCTCAGCCCAGAGAGGGGCTCCTTTGCTCTGACATTGCCCATTCACCAGTTCTCTTCTTACCTTAGTGCCCGTTCCCATCCCTGCCCAAATTTTCCAGCATGCCCTTTAGCCCAGTGAAGTCTCTGCATTGGGGTCAGAACAGTCAGAACCAGTACCCAAATAAGAAGGTAGTAAATCTGAATAAAGCGCATGCTGTCTGTGCCCGGTCCTCCTTACTGCTGTCTAAAATGTAGCTGCTTTCTTTTCAGATTTGATCTAGAATAAGGTGTTTGCTTCATTAATGTCAAGAGTAATGAGATGCCAACAGATGCAGGTATTCCAATAACAGATCTGTTATCAGAGGTATACAGTAGGAGCTGTTTAATCTCTAGCACACACAGGAGAAGCCATTGAAGACGGGAAGGCCCAGGGCACCAGTGGGACCCAATCAATGCAAGTGCAGGACACTCTGGTTGTAATTGTCAAAACACCAGCTCAAGAATGACCAGGGATGTCACTAAAGGTTCTGTAGCACACTACCCTGGTCACGTTAATTTCCAGACACTGGAAGGTTTGGGAACAGAAAAACTAAAGTAAAGGCACCTGTGTAGTCAAAAACAAATCCCTGGTGATTGAGAAGTTTCAGGGACAGCAGAACTGATTGTGTCTAGGGCAAAAAGCCATTCTGGACCACATCTTGTTCCTTTAGTGCACCAGCCTCATTCCTTCCAAAAGGTCTATATACCAGTTCCTCACTCTGTGAGCGCCCCAGGAAGAACTGGCCCCCCTGAAACCAGGAGCCAGGCAAAATAGTGTAAGCTGGGGGAGCTGCAGAACAGACTCTGTCACCGGTCTCTGGCTGGAGGAAAGGGCTTCCCTTTGTGGGTCTAAGCCAGACTTTGCATGTGGCTGCACTTGTGTTTGAGGGGTTTTGTAGCCCCCACACATAGCGGTGGTCCAGGCTGGCCAGGCAGAGGAGGGTTTTCAGGATTCTGTGAACTTGGCCTGTATTCTCCTTCCCTACACCTGTAACTCTGCAAATTCTTATCCTTCTTGAAGACCTGGCCCAATCCCCCCTAGACTGACATGGGTGGTCTCTTGGCTTAGACCTCCTGCCTTTCCTGCCGTAGCCACTCAGCTGTGAATGAACAAACTAACTGGTCCCTTCTCTTCTCTTGGCTTAGATATTTTTTATTAATAAAATTTATTTTTCACAGCAGTTTTGGGTTCACAGCAAAATAGAGTGGAAAGTACAGAGTTCCCTTACGCCCCCTGCCCCCATTCATGCACAGCCTCCCACATCATTTATATCCATCCCCCAACCCCAAGAGTGGTGCATTTGTTACCATCAGTGAGCCTACAGTGACACATCATTATCACCCAGAGGCCATAGTTGACATTAGGGTTCACTCTTAGTGTGGTATATTCTGTAGGTTTGGACACATGTATAATGACACATATCCATCATGACAGTAACATACAGAAGAGTGTCACTGCCTTAAACATCCTCTATGCTCCACCTATTCATCCCACCAACCCCTGGCAACCACTTATCATTTTATTGTCTCCTACTTTTATCTTTTCCAGAGTGCCATATAGTTAGGGTGATACAGTATGTAGCCTTTACCAGAGTGGCTTCTTTTTTTAAAAAAAAAATATATATTTTTAATTATTTGTAGAGACAGGGTCTTGCTCTGTTGGTCAGGCTGGTCTCAAACTCCTGGGCTCAAGTGATCCTCCTGCTTTGGCCTCCCAAAGTGCTGGGATTACAGGCATGAGGCACTGCACCTGGCCAGACTGATTTCTTTTACTTGGTAATAGGCATTTACATTTCATCCGTATCTCTTCATAGCTTAATAGCTCATGTCTTTTTAGTATGTCTGTGTGTACCATGGTTTATTTATCCATTCACCTACTGAAGGACGTCTTGGTCACTTCCAAAGTTTGATGATCATGAATAAAGCTGCAATAAACATTCGTGGACAGGTTTTTGTGTAGACATAAGTTTTTGATTCATTTAGGTAAATGTCAAGGAATGTGATTGCTGGATCATTTGGTAAGATAACATATGTTAAGTTTTATAAGAAACTGCCAACCTATCTTCCAAAGTGGCTGTATCATTTTGCATTCCCACCAGCAATGAATGAGAGTTCCTGTTCCACATCCTCACTAGCATTTGGTGGTGTCAGTGATTTTTGGGCATTCTAATAGGTGTGCAGTAGTGTCTCCTTGTTTTAATTTGCAATTCCCTAATGACATATGATGTTGAACATCTTTTCATATGTTTACTTGCCATCTGCATATCTTCTTTGGTGAGGTGTCTGTTCAAATCATTTGTCTACTTTTAAATCAAATTATTTCTTATTTTGAGTTTTAAGAGTTCTTTGTGTGTTTTGGATGCCAGTTCTTTATCAAACTTATTTCTCACAAATATTTCTCCTACTCTGTGGCGTGTCTTCTCATTCTCTTGACATGATTTTTGCAGAACAGAAGATTTCTATTTTAATGAGGTTCAGCTTATCAATTCTTTCTTTTATGGGTCATGCCTTTGGTGTTGTATCTAAGAAGTCTCCATCATACCTATGGTCATCTAGGTTTTCTCCTATGTTATCTTGCAGGAGTTTTATAGTTTCACATTTTACGTTTAGGTCTATGATTCATCCATTTGAGTTATTTTTGTGAAGGATGTGAGGTCTACATATAGATTAATTTTTTGCATATGGATATTCAGTTGTTCTAACACCATTTATTGAAAAGATTATCTTTGCACCATTGCACTGCCTTTGCTCCTTTGTCAAAGATCAATTGACCATATTTATGTGGGTTTATTTCTAAGCTGCCGTTGTCCCGTTGATCTATTTGTCTATTATTTCACCAATACCATGCTATTTTCATTAGCATAATTTTATAGTAACTCTTGAAGTCAGTCCTCTGAATACTTTTTCTTCTTCAATATTGAGTTGGCTATTCTGAGTCATTTGTCTCCCCATATAAACTTTATGGAATTTTTTAAAAAACAGATTAATTGGTATATAATTTATATATCATGGAATTCACCCATTTAAAATATATCATTTAATAGTTTTTAGGACATTCATGGAGCTGTGCAACCATCTCTTCTTTTTTTTTTTTTTTTTTTTTTTTTTTTTTTTTGAGATGGAGTCTTGTTCTGCCACCTAGGCTGGAGTATGATCTCGGCTCCCTGCAACCTCCGCCTCCTGGGTTCAAGCTATTCTCCTGCCTCAGCCTCCCGAGTAGCTGGGACTACAGGCACGTGCCACCATACCCGGCTAATTTTTTGTATTTTTAGTAGAGATGGGTTTTCACTGTGTTAGCCAGGATAGTCTCAATCTCTTGACCTCGTGATCTGCCCGCCTTGGCCTCCCAAAGTGCTGGGATTACAGGTGTGAGCCACCATGCCTGGCGGCAACCATCTCTTCTAATTCCACAACATTTTCACCACCCCTAGAAGAAACCCCATACCCATTAGCAGTCACTTCCCATTCTTCCTTTCCTCATCCCATGACAACCCCTTAATCTGCCTTTTGTCTCTAATGATTTGCCTATGCTGAACATTTCATTTAAATGGAATGACATATTATGTGGTCTTTTGTGGCTGGCTTCTTTCACTTTGCATGGTATTTTCAAGGTTCATCCATGTTGTAGCATTTATCAGAACTTCATTTCTTTTTAAGGCTGGATTATATTTCATTGTGTGGATATACTGCCTTTTATTTATTCATTTATTCATTCATCAATTGATGAACATTTGTTTCCACTTTGGGCTATTTTGAATAATTCTGCTGTGAATGTTCGTGTAGAAGCTTATATGTGGATATATGTTTTTATTTCTTTGGAGTATATATTAAGGAGTGAAATTTCTGGATCATATGGTAATTCTATATTTAACTTTTTGAGTAACTGCCAGACTGTTTTCCAAAGTGGTTGTGCCATTTTGCATTCCTACCAGCAGTATGTGAAAGCTAGTTTCTCCATATCGTTGCCCATACTTGTTCTTCGCTGAGTTTTTTATTCTAGCCATTCTAATAAAAGGCTAGTGATATCTTACTATGGTTTTCATTTGCATTTCCCTGGTGGCTAATGATATTCAGCTTCTCATGTACTTATTGGCTATTTGCATAGCCTATTTGAAGATAGGTCTATTCAGGTCCTTTGACCATGTTTTAAATATTAAGTTATCTTTTTATTTTTGAGTTCTGAGAGTTCATTAAATAGTCTAGACTTAAGTCCCTTATCAGGTATATGATTTGCAAATATTTTCTCCCAAGTGTGGGTTGCTTTTCACGTTATTGATGGTATCCATTAAAACCTAAAAGTTTTAAATTTGATAAAGTCTCATTTATGTTTTATTTTGTCACATGTCCTTTTGGTATCATATGACTTGGATTTGTTTTTTTTTAAGACAGGCTCTTGTTCTGCTGCCCAGGTGGAAGTTTAGTGGCACATTCATGACCTCCTGGGCTCAAGCAGCCCTCCCACTTCGGCCTCTAGAGTAGCTGGGACTACGAGTGTATACCACCATGCCCTGGCTAATAGTTTTTTTTTTTTTTTTTTTTTTTTTTTTTTTGGTAGAGATGTGGTCTCACTATGTTGCCTGGGCTGGTCTTGAACTCAGGGCCTCAAGCAGTCCTCCTGCTTTGGCCTCCCAAAGTGCTAGGATTACAGGGGTGAGCCACCATGCTCAGCCAGTGACTTGCATTTTAAAATAAATTTTATTGTTGACTTTTGATAACTTTGTGTCTTGCTAGCTCAGCTAAATTTTAAGTTTGTCAAAAGCAGAATTCATGTGAAATTCCTTATTGTATCTGCTCCAATGTCTGGACTTGTTAGCTTGATTTGGATCTGACCTGTACCTGGGTCAGGATATAGACACTCGTCTCATGGAAGTTCCCAGACGCCAGCTGCCTCTTTGGACTCCTTTGACCTACAATTCCCATTTGGAGCCGGATGGTTGAATAGCAGGTCCCAACTTGGAGCATCCACTGTCTCCTCAGCACCAGAGAGGGTTAAATGATACTGCATTGGCTGAGACCCCTTTTCTCTCCTCTTTTCTCTCTCACTCTGTTATATCCATTTCTCTATAAACATATCCAGGGGAATATTCTCTATTTTGCCTTATGGGCAACAGCTGCTGTTTTTGCCAGGCTGTCATCTATTTAGTTGTTACTTTTTCGACTTTATTTTTAAACAGTATAACATAGAGTACAGCAACAGTGAGCACGGGACAGATGGAGAACAAATCCAAATAACAGACTTCCAGAGCCACCTAATATAAGTGACTGGGGTAGGGTGGGAGAATAAAACCAGATTGCTGGATTGCTAAAAGCAAACAAATATCAATAAATCACAAATTAAGTCAGGAAAGGGAGAGCAAATAAGGAAGTGGCACACCTTAGCCATCCTTCTGCCACACAGAGTCTGAGATGCTGGGGAGGTGAGTGAGCTGAAGTTGACAGGGGCTGCCGAGCCAGGCCAAGGAGCAGGATCAGTGGTGGAGGTGAGAAGAGAAGAAAGGCTGACAAAGCCCTCCTGGGGCAGGCAACACATTTAGTGGGTGGAAGTCTTGAGGAGCCTGCAGGAGTTAAATGATATGTAAAGCAACACCTCTCTTATCTGGGTAAGGCTCCAGGCTCTGTGCCAACTAAGATATTCCCCCACCCCCTTTCCCTCCTGGGGCATAAGTAGAAGTTAGAGAGACGTGAGTTCAAAGATCTGGATTTTTAAAAAGGAAGAAAATAAAACCAGTTTTATTAACTTCTTCTAGAACAGCCAGCACTTGATGCAAATCAGGGGTGAGGACAGAGGCTTCTGTGGTCTCCAGGGACTGCACTGGTGGACAGTCCCCAGGCGGCAGCTTAACTTCCTGATTCACACTCCAAAAGTCGAGGAACCACTCTCACTTATTTGTCCTTTCAAAGTGGACTAGGGACTGGTAAAAGATGCCTTTTTATCCTCAGTGCTGACCCTTGATGCATTAACCTTTTTACTGGAACAGTTGCTCTGTCCCCCAAGCCTCCTGGGCACAGGGAAGGCCACCAAGGCCAACTCTCAGCCCTCATTATACCTTGTCTGGCTATGGCGTATTCTCTTCCTGTCTTCTGATCAGTCCTGTCTTCTACCACTGCCCCCCTACACACCCTCCTACCTTTTTAGTAAAGTGCCCAAACCTTAAACACACAGCTTGATGACTTTTCGCATAGGTAAGCACTTTTGTAAATTACACCATGATCATGTTCTAGAACATTCCCAGCACTCTGAATTGCTCCCTCTTAAACCTCCCTCCAGGCGGAATTCCCTCAGAAGTAATCACTATCCCGACTCGTATCATTGCACGGCAGTTTTGCTGTTTTGCGATTTATATAAATGGAATCATGCCATAATCATTCTTTTTTCATTTCACTTAACAATGTATCTGTGGCCTGGTGTGGTGGCCCATGCCTGTAATCCCACCACTTTGGGAGGCCTAGGTGGGAGGATCGCTTGAGGTCAGGAGTTCAAGACCAGCCTGGGCAACATAGGGAAATCCAGTCTCTATATAATATATTTTAGATAGATAGATAGATAGATAGATAGATAGATAGATAGATAGATAATAGATGATAGGCGATAGACGATAGCTGATAGATATAATCTGAGATTTATTCATGTTGTAGACTATTCAGAAGTTAATTCTTTTTTGTAGCTATATAGTATTCATGTAGTAACTACATCACACTTTTTTTTTAACCCATTTTATTGTTGATGGGTATTTTGATCATTTCTAGTTTGAGACTATCTTTTTAAACATTCCTGTGAATATTCTTACTGAGGTTTTGTTTTTTTTTGGTGTACATAAATATCTTTTCTGGTGGATACATACCTAACAGTGAAATTGCTGGATTGTATGGTATATGCATATTTAGCTCTAAGAGATATTGTTAAACACTCTTCTGAAGTAATTGTATCAATCTACATACACTCTTGACAGTCATTAAGTGAGCCCCAGTTGTTACGCATCCTCACCAACACATGATGTTTTGCTTCAGCCCTTCTGGTTGCTGCAGTGCTACGTCCCTGTGGTCTTTTTAGATTGTGTTTGCACGATCTTATATGTTTATTCACCATTTTGATATCCTCTTTTGTGAGGTGCCTATTCAATATTTTCCTATTTTGTAATTGGTAAGTCTGTATGTTTTTTTCTTATTTGTTGTCTTTCTTTGTATGTTTTGGACGTGAGTTGTCTGTCATATGCCTTCTCTCATTCTTGCCCTTTTACTCTCTTAATGCTGTCTTTTGATGAAGAGAAGTTCTGCATTTTAACAAATTCCTATTTATCAGTCTTTTCACTTCTGGTCAGTGCTTTTTCTGTCCTGTTTGAGGACGTTCTTTGCCTACCCAAGATCGTGAAGATATATTCTCCAGGGTTTTCATTCAGCAGCTTTGCTGTCTCAGCGTTCATGTTTAGGTCTGTGATCCATTCGAAATTACTTTAGGGGGAAGTAGTGGTCAACTTTATTTATTTACTTATTTATTTATCTTGCTCTGTCATCCAAGCTGGAGTGCAGTGATGAGATCACAGGTCACTGCAGCCTCAACTTCCTGGACTTAAGCGATCCTCCCACTTCAACCTCTGGAGTGGCTGGGACCACAGGCATGCACCGCCATCCCCAGCTAATTTTTAAGTTTTTTTTTGTAGAGATGGGGTTTCACCATGTTGCCCAGAATGGTCTCTGACTCCTGGGCTCAAGCAATCTGTCCACCTCAGCATCCCAAAATGCTGGGAAACATTTATTTTAATATAGCTATCCAATTGACTCAGCACCATGTATTGTAAGCACCATTCTTTTCCAGCTGAAATGCAGTAGACCCTTTGTCTTAGTGACCATAAGTGAATATGTCTTGTTTCTGGCCTCTATTCTGTTCCATTGGCTTCTTTGTGTATACTTGAACCTATATACTGTACCACTCTGCTTTCTACTGTAGCTTTATGGTAGAAATTTTGATATCATGTACTGTGATTTCTCTTTGTTCTTCTTTATTATTGATGGTTATCATAGGTCATTTGCATTTCCATATAATTTTGGAATAGCTTCTCAGTTTCCACACATGTATACACAAACACAAAAACAAAACTGCTGCAATTTTGACTGGGCTTGCATTGAATCTATAGTCTCCTCTGGGCCCACTGGCAATTCTCATTTGGCTGCTTCTTGACTTCTCTTGACCACTAAGCAAAGAAGTAAACACTCATTTTAATGGTGGCAAGGGACAGTTAGCAATAAAAAAGCAGCCCAGCTTGGGGGTGGAGTGGAGCAGCCTTGAGAGAGGTTATACCTGCCTAGAGACTAATGACCAGGGATCCCCAGGGCCCTGGGGACACTCTTCTTTCCCCTCCCTTGCCAAGTAATTGTATTGATCTAGTAGTCATTTAAGAAAGTCCCAGTTATACATCCTCGCCCACACTTGATGTTTTACTTCAGCCATTCTGGTTGGTGTAAAATGTGGTCTTTTTATTTTGCATTTGCATGATTTTTTATGTTTACTCACCAGAGATGAATAAACACGTAAGACTTAAAGAAATGGAAGTACTATGTTCATGAGTTGAAAGAATCAATAGTGTTAAGATGTCTATTTTCTGTGGGAAGGAAATAGACAGTATTAATAACAAAGTTGATTTCCTGTAAGAAGGAAAAAGACATGTTAACACTATTGATTCTTTCAACTCATGAACATAGTACTTCCATTTCTTTAAGTCTTTGATTTTCTTCTGCATTATACTTCTCGGTGTAGAGGTTATGCCCATATTTCACTGGTTTTATTTCTTAGATATTTCATCTGTTAATGCTATTGTAATTTGTATTTAAAAATTTTGTCTTCTACATATTGTCACTAGTCTACAATTGATTTTTTTATTATAGACATTGTGTCTAGAAACCTTGTTAGATTCATTTATTTGTTCTAGTCTTGCCTGAACCAAACTGTAAACTAACTGGGAAGATGTCCTCTACCCCCTTCTGCAGAGTGCTAGGCCTCAATAATTACTTCCTGGCTACCCTGAAAATCCTCCTACAGTGAACGGATGGGAAAGAAGAGTGTCCCCAGGGCCCTGGGGATCCCTGGTCATTAGTCTCTAGGTAGGTATAACCTCTCTCAAGGCTGCTCCACCCCACCCCCAAGCTGGGCTGCTTTTTTATTGCTCACTGTCCCTTGCCACTATTAAAATGAATGCTTACCTCTTTGCTTAGTGGCCAAGAGAAGTCAGACAGCAGCCAAATGAGAATTGCCAGTGGGCCCAGAAGGGATGAAATTTACACACTCCCTCTCTCTGAGCTCCTGGCTGAGTTTCCATGGGAGTCTCTGGCCGCAGGAGTATAGCTGGGATGTGTTGGGAGAGAGGGTGGAACTGGTGCTGAGGAGGGTGGAATTGGCACTGAGGAATGGGTCTGTGGAGGTGATCTTAGGCCATGGAACACGTAACACAACATTTGTCAAATATCTGCCGAGGTCTTTTGCTTGATCCTCAAGAGACATGGTCTTGTCCGTAGGAATCCTGCTGTAGATAAGGAGGCAAAGCTTAAGCTACATGAAGGGAGGGATCTTTTAAGAGCCCAGAGACCTGGGTTTAAGTTCTGGCTCTATCAGCAATGGGCTCCAAGCTTTCCAACATGTACCTTCCCTTCCTGCATGGGCCTTGTCTCCCAGCGAGATTATAAAAGGGCATTAGTCATCTTCTCCAGTTCCATCTGGCTCTGAGTCTCTCCCTTAGAAGCAGCCCAGAAGGCCAAGGAAGAGGAGGAGCTGATAAGTGCAGTGAGTATCGAGGTAAAAAGATCCATGTGGGATGGGGTGGGTAGGTTCACAAGGGAGGCTGGAGTGAAAGATTGGGCTTGGGCAGAGTTGAGTAGATGGAGAAGAGGAGGCCAGTTCCTCCCAGTGTGTCTGCTGTCTTTATGAGGACCCTCTCCAGACACATTCTATCCATCTCCCACCACTGCAAGGAGTGTGACCTCATGGAATGGCCAAGGTATAGATCAGAAGTGGAAGGAATGAAAAAGGAGGGAGGCACTGCAGAGAGAAGGGGTGAGGGCCCTCCCAGGTGAGCGGGAGCAAGGAGGGAGGCACTGCAGAGAGAAGGGGTGAGGGCCCTCCCAGGTGAGCAGGAGCGGCTTCGCACTGGCTGATAGGTGGACCACCTGGTTCAGGGTCAGAGACTCATGCAGAATGGTCAAGGATGACTTAAGCTGTCACTAAAAAATCCTCAGGGAAATTACAGGTAGAAGAGACACCCTCTCTTCAGAGCCTCTCCTCCTCTCCACCCTGTACTGCAACGACTGCTCGGTGGGGTGGGGGGCTGCCTGCACCTTACGCTTCTCAAGCAACTCCCTTGTGCCTGGCTCTGGGCTGGGTGCTGGGGATGTAAAGATGAGGGGCACACAGCTCCTGCTTCAGGAATCCTCCACAGAGTGGCGGGACTGGTGCCATGCTGGAGCTCAGGGTGGGACCACAGGAACACCCAACCCAAGGGGTGGGGCAGTGGGGGCCCATGCTCCCACTTTTGAGGGAAGGTGGCCCCCAAAGGTTTAGCCCTGAGAAGGTCACAAAGAAATGAAGCAACCTGAAGCCAGCTCCAAGGGGCTGCTGTCCCTGTTGTTGACATTTCTAGAATATGGGTCTAGAATCAGAAGGAAAAGAGGAAGTCCATTCTTCCGCACCTCAGAGCATTCCTGCAGTGGACCCAAGCTGTTTTGTCCTTCTCAGCAGCCTTAGGGTTTCTCCACATAGGGTGAGTTCAGGAAAGATCCCTGTAGCAGAGTCTGTCAGTTTTCTGCCCAGGCCAGCCATGTCCCTGGCCACGTGAGTTCAGCGGTGCCACCTCCCACATCTCCTGCCACCACCTGGAGCTGTGGCCCTGTTGACTTAGGACTGTGCTTGGAGCCACACTGTGTGTTGCTGTGAGTGCTTAGGACTTGGTGCATGAAGTCCTGGAGTGTGGGCTCTGCTGGGAAAGTGTGGAATATGCAGGCAGTGAGGCCCCGGCAGAAAACGGGGAAGACTCTCACGGCAGAGGCACCAAGGTGAGGCGTCTGGGCCTCTATCCTCTTGCTTGGCAGAGGGCCTGACATTCCATGCTGGGAGGTGTTGACACCTCAGAGGGGTTGTGGCTGGGTGAGGGTGAGAAGCGGGGGTCCTAGGGCTGCTGGATGAATGGCAGGCAGGGAAGGGGGCAAGGCCGGGGCGTGGGTGGGGAGGAAGGAGGTGATCTCCAGCCTAGAGACTCTGGTGGGGGCAGGAGAAGGCCATGCCCTACTCGTGAGCCCCTCCTCTGCCCAGGACCGTGGGTGCCAGCTGCCATGGGACTCCTGGCTGCGTGGACACCCTTTGTCTCCTGGGCTGGAGCTGCAGGGGAGGGCACCCAGCGCGTCATGTTCCTCCTCTGCTCAGGCTGTGCCAATGTCAACAGCACTGGCCTTCTGTGTCCTCCCATGGCCTGCGTGCATGTGGTGGGGATGGGGTGGGGAGGAAGCAGTCACAAAGAGCTTCACCCACAGCCTCCACCACTGAGGATCTGAGCAGAGCACAGTGGGGTACTCAGGACAGCTGGGCGAGCAGAGGTGGGGTGCCCTCACATGTTTAGCTTACGCGCCCACCCTCTCAGCCCATTGCCAACAAGACCCTGCCCAGCTGGCTTCGTCCTGCCAGCCTGATTTTGCCCCCCCTCTCTGTCCTGCCCAGCAACTGTGCCTCCTGCTTCACTTTCTCTCACCTGGAAGGTTTCAGCATGTTCTTCCCTCCCTCCTCCCTCCCTCAATCCTACCCATTTTCTGAGTTCCATCTCTAATCCCTCATGGCCTCCCTGGGCCTCAGCAGCCCCCTCTTTGCCCCACAGGCGGATACCCTGGAGTCCAGCCCTACCCATGAGGCTTTGGGCTGCCTCTCTGTATGTGTCTGTTGTCCCCAAAAGACTACAAGGCCGTGGAAGGTAGTGTCCATGTCCTGCCTCCTCCCAGCCCCCACACCATTCCTGGTGCACAGAGTGGCCTAGTGCCTGAGCATGGGCAGGAAGCACTGTGGTCCCGCCCAGCAGCATCACCCAGGCAAAGTCCTGCTCAAACACTCAGCTCTCCTCTGACCTGCCCATGTGACTTTTAACTGGGTGAGAACCTTCAGCAAGCCAGTTCCCCTCTGGGATTGGGAAGCAGTCAAATCATAAAGGAAGAAGACGGGCTGATGGGTGGAAGGGAGCTTCATGCAGCCACAAAGGGTAGTGAAAAAATTAATACAGTGGAGTCCAGATGACAGCTGGTTATGCCTTGGATTTATGCAGCTCTCTGGGTTTTTTCTGAGGGAGACTGGAACAAAGGCTGCTAGGAATTGTGGTGTCAGAGATGCGCACCTCGGATTAGAAAGGGCTGCTTTTTATTTATGCAGCCGGGTGGTGGGTGCACAGGTGTTCATTATAGTATTTTTTTGGCCTTTTTGTATGTCTGAAATATTTCATAACAAATTTTTAAAAGCAAGAGGCACCTGGGGCCAAGATAAAGGAGGTGGCTCTGGAAAAAATGGAGGGAAAGAGGCAGGAGGAAAGACAGGACACCTGGAGTGTAGGTGGAAGGAGGGGCGGGCCCCAGAAAGTGGGGAAGAAGATATGTGGAAAACCCAACTTCGTGAATCACTGGCCTCCCTCAAGAGCTTGTCAGAGCATGGGACAAGAACTGTGCTGTGTGGGGCCAGAGCCAGGGTGACGTCGTCACAGGAATGGACAGCAAATGAGCCCTGATCAGGCTCATGAAGAGCCAAAGAGTCCCCTGCTGGGGGCTACCCGGCCCCTGGATTTACATCCTGGGCTATGCCTTTGCTTCCCGGCATTCATGCATGCCTGTCAGGGGAGGGTTTAATTGTTGATGTTGATGTTTTTTAAACAATAATTCTAAAGTAGGTGATTCTCCTTCTCAGCATGCCTGGTGTTCACTCTGAACATCTGAAGAACAGATCAACTGTATGTATCGTGGAGAGGGGGAAGCCATGGAGGGGGATGATTCACTTTACAAAAATGGCTTTGTACTTACATAGCCATGCCTTTAGTGGCTTAAAGTGAGATTTGGGGTGTGGGGATGTTATCTTGTTTGGAAAGTGGAATTCACCTGCACGGGTGCGATGCCCGCGCGCAGCTGTTAGATGTTCCGCACCTGCCTGGGGCTCCAAGGGGGTGGTGCCCGGGGTGGCCCGCTTCACCCTGACCAGGGCCAGGCGGGAGCCACACACCTCAGCTTCTCCCCACAGCGAATGGGACCATGTCTGTTGTTTTTCAAGAGGCAGGCGGGGACCTGAGCCGAATGCCGGCTCCCCTACAGAGAGCCCATCTACTTTCTGCTCTGCCAGAGGCTGCTTGGCCCACAGGGCCTGAGTTTAGATGCTGTTGTGTGGAGTCAGAGCTGGGATGAGGGTGGAAGGCTGATGGCCACCTTGTGCTGCGCCATGCTTCTGTGGACGTGCAGGGTGAGTGTGGTTTATCTGAGGTGGCTCTGAATACAAGGACCCATTTCCTATTGTTGGGCATCCATCTGCTAGAAAACTGTATCCTCATGACTAGGTGGATTTTCATATTATTTATGAGAAAACTGCAATAACAGGTTAGCAACTGGCCTCTGGGCCTCGATTGCACACCTGCTGATTCTTGTGGTATGAGATATTTCGTGCCTGTCCTGCTTGTGTTTGGTGAGGTGTTGTCAACGTGGACTGAGTCTGTCTCCAGACAGGGGTTAGATTTGCCCTCCTTGTCCTTCCCTGGTCTGGCCTGTGCTACAAACACAAGCCACAAGGGCCCTTTGCCAAGACAAAATATGGAGTATGGGTCACTAAATATGTCTGGGTGAGGTTTTCTGACAAGTGAACCTGAAAGGGGCACGACCAGGTGGGAGATGCGGGTGATTTGGGGTCACCGTGCCTACTACAGAAGGGCTTCTTGCTGGCTCTTCACAGTTAATTCCGTCTTTAGAGTCCCTTGGGAAATCCCAGTGTTGTGCAATTCTAAAATAGGGTGTTGTACGCTGGGCTCCAAGAATACTGGCAGCCAGGGTCTACTCTCCAGGAAGGGTGGCTGAGGGTTCCTTTGCAAGTAAACTGACTGGCCCAAGAGAAAAAACAATTACACACACACACACACTCTCTATCTCTCTCTCTCTCTCTCTCTTCCTGAAACTCTCACCCAGAGTAGAGAAGTGCTACAAGAGTCACCACTCTGCGTGCAGTTTTGAATACCTTCTTTCATTTCGAGTATAGTGCTCAAACTTGCCCTCAGCTGTAAGCAGTGTCTCCAAGCCTGGAACTTCTTGGATCAGATCCTCTGGAAAATGACCAGATTTCTACCTAATCCTCCATAGAGAAATCACCAACTTTTTAGCGTCTTACTCTTAAATATAAATGGTGGTCAAGTATCAGCTGGTATCTGTAGAAAGGAAAACTCTAATATGAGACAGAGAGAAATGTGGGGTGGTGGGGACAAGGAGGAGGAGGAGGAGAAGGAAGAAGAGGGATTCAACAGAGAAGGAGCTGGAAGGAATAGGGCCAAGCCCAGGGGTGGAAGAAAACTTCAATAAAACTGTAATTGATATCCTCAGAGAGATAAGAGGAGATAATGCATCCATAAAACGAGAATAGAAGGTTATAAAAAAGAAACAGCCAAGGAATAAGGAATTAAACATATGATAGCAGAAATTTAAAATTGAATAGAAGATTTGAGGGAGAGAAATGAAGGACTATCTCAGGATGTGGGGAAAGAATGATTTAGAAAGGAGGATTTGAAAAAATTAAGGAAATTAGAAGCTTAATCTAGGTGGGCCAGCAGTAGGAGTTCTAGAAATGGAGAATAAAACACCCTAGAGGAGGAAAGTATCAGAGAAGTTATGCAAGAGCTTCTAGACTGCACGAATGAATGGCACAGGCCCACAGCGGGGCACATCATTGTAGAATCTCAGAATACTAGGGATAAAGAAATAAGTTATAAACCTTCAGAGAGAAAAAAAAGGAGGTTGCCTGCAAAAATTGGAATACAGAATGGTGTTAGACTTTCTACCAGCATCCCTGGAATCTAGAAGATACTGGGACAGTCCCTTCAGCCTTCCAAGGGACAGTGGTTTCCAGCTTTACTTTCTATTCCCTGCCAGTCAGGAGTGAGAGGAATAAAGTCGTTTCAGGTAGGCATGGGCTCAGATGATGTACCTCTGATGCAGCCTTTCTCAGGAAGCTGCCAGAGGAGCATTCATGCCACTGAAACCAGAGTAAACCAAAAATAAGCATGGCATGTAGGGTAGAAAAGATAATGGACTCCCAAAGATGTCCACATCCTAATCCCCAGGGCCTGTGAAAGCATTAGATTAAACGGCAAAAGGGATTGAACATTGCAGATGGAATGAAAGCTGTGAATCAGCTGGCCCTGAGATGGGGAGATGGTTGTGGGTGATCAGGATGTGCTGGATCGAATTGTAGAAGTCCTTGTATGTGAAAGGGGGAAATGGAAGAGGGATCAGAGTGAGGCAATATGGGAAGGGCTTGCCTGAGGTTGCAGGCTTTGAAGATAAAGGAAGGGAGCTCTGAGCCATGGAACATAGTAGCGTCTAGAAGCTGGAAAGGGCAAGGAAACAGATTCTTCTTGAGAGTCTCCAGGAGGAATGCAACCCTGCCAACACGTTGGTTTTAGCACACAGAGACTCATTCTCAACTGCTGACTTCCGGAACTCTAAGATAAGAAATCTATGTTGCCTTATGCCACTTGGTTTGTGGAAATTTATTGGAGAAGCACTAGAAACTGATGCAGTGTGTCTGGAGGTCCAATGCAAGAATCCAGGTGACAGCTATGCACCAGGCTTCAGAGCACTTGGTCCAGCCTGGAGTTGGAGGATGCAGAACTGTAGATGGGATGATTCTAAGAAAAAATTAAAAAGGAATTGACAGATTCCTAACTTGCTGAACAGTCTAGGAAGGGACTTTAACAGCCCTGGCAGTCAGTTTTATGTGTAAATAAGAGTTAGGTGCATATAAAGCCTTTGTTTTTAACACTAGACAAAGTACAGTGTTATACAGGAAAGGAAATCATATCATGGTCAACCATGAATCATATCTACCTCATCACAATACTGCAAACACTGACAATTGATTCCACTAAAAATGATGGTATCAGGAAGATACACGGAACAGAAACGTGTGTTCACAGGGAGATAAAACCTCGTTTCCATTATGAAACACTAATAGATAATATCTAAAGTAGAAAATCTAGAAATGTGCTATGAACTGAATTGTGTCCCTTTGTAGTTCATATGTTGAATCCTAGTTTCCAGTATGGCTGTATTTGGAATAAGGAAGTAACTAAGATTAAACAAGGTCATAAAGGTGGAGTCCTGATCCCATGGGATTAGTGTCCTTATAAGAAGAGACATCAGAGACTGTATTCTGTCTGGCATGTGAGGACACAGTGAGAAGGTAGTGTCTGAAACCAAGAACCGAGCTCTCAGCAGAAGCTCAATTGGCTGGCACCTTGACCTTGAACTTTCCCAACCTCCAGAACGGTAACAAATTTGTTGTTAAAGCCACACAGTTCAGGACTTTTTCTTTTCTTTTCTTTTCTTTTCTTTTCTTTTCTTTTCTTTTCTTTTCTTTTCTTTTCTTTTTTGAGACGGAGTCTTGCTCTGTCACCCAGGCTGGAGGGCAGTGGCACAATCTCGGTTCACTGCAACCTCTGTCTCCCAGGTTCAAGTGATTTTCCTGCCTCAGGCTCCTGAGTAGCTGGGATTATAGGTGTCTACCACCATGCCCAGCTAATTTTTCATATTTTAGTAGAGACTGGGTTTCACCATGTTGGTCAGGCTGGTCTCGAACTCCTAACCTCGTGATCCACTCACCTCAGCCTCTCAACGTGCTGGGATTACAGACGTGCTGGGATTACAGATGTGCTGGGATTATAGGCATGAGCCAATGCACCCTGCCATTTATGACATTTTTATGACATCAGCCCTAGCTGACCAATACAGCATTTTATTTAGAAATATGTCTGTGAAGAACAGGAGAAAATTGAGAGCTGTTATCTCTGGAAATTGGGACTCAGTGTGGAGAGGGCTGGAGCAGGGGCTGCTATTTTTCATTGCTGGGCTTTTATTATTTTATTATTTTAGATGTTTTTAAACCATGTATATGTATCACTTTGATTTTTAAAAGTTAGCCAATTAAAAATAATTAAAAAAATGTATTGGCTTAGGTAAATGACAAGTTTAGAGGCAAGATGATCTTCAGGAGCAGTTTGATCTGGTCCCTGGTTCCATTTTCAGCTCAGCACTGCTCACCAGACTTCTTATGGTAACAAAACGGCTGTAGCAGCTCCAGGCCTTGCATGCACCTTCCACATCTCCAATAATGAACCATCTTCCCTAGAAGTCCCCAGCAAACATCTCCTTGCATCTTATGTGACAGAATTTGGTCTAGTTACCATGGCCAGGGAACAGAGCTGAGCTGATTGGCTTAACTCAACTATGACCCACCCCTGAAACACATTGGCTGTGGGGGGCAGGTGGTAACCTGGAAGGAAGTTAGCTTTCTCTTACCAAGAGGAAAGCTGAATGGATGGTGGATGGTTCAAAATTGCAAATATTCACTACAAATATGTTCTTCTGAAGGGCATTTCCTTCTTCTCTTCATGAGTTGCAGGTGCCTGCTAACACTGTACTTGTGATTGGTTGGTTGGTTGGTTTGATGACATTTGGGTTAAATGTTCACTTTTGCTGTATGTGACCCATAGGGCTGGGTCTAGAAAAAAAAAAAAAAAGAGTTTCAGAAAGGGATTTAAAAGAGGAGAGCATCCCACACAACATAGAGGATTTTGTAACATGAAGAATGAGAGATGGGTCCACGGCCATGTTTTCTTAGGGGGTTGTGTGCACAGCTGTGACACAGTTGGTTATAAATCTAGGCTCAGGAAGATGGTGTGATTGAGAGATTCCTTGACATGCCTCTGACCCCCAAATCCTTCCTCAAGCAACCTACTGCAGATGCCTGAAATTACATCATTAGAAACTCACCTCTGTAAGAAGTTTCTGTCACCTCTGGGAGAGTGGTGCCTTTGGCTACTTCTGCTACTAAAGCTGTAAAGTTAGTTTGCCAAATCCTTCCTAGGCAGCTGCAATGGGAGGAAGTCTTAGGCGGGGATGCAGGGAAGGGAGCTGTATCTAGAGAGGTACAGCCCACTCCTCACAGGGTGGACTAGGGGAGCAGCAGCTCCAGGGGAGGACTGGACCAAGGTGGGCATGCCAGCATCAGGTCTTTAGTCTCTGGAGAAGTAACCTTCCTAGGTCTGGATAAGGGGGGCACTAGATGCCCTCTAAACTGCAATTAACTGTTTTGCCGAATTTACCAGCTTTCCCATTCCCTCTGACTGATACCCACAGCTAGAGAAACACTTGGGATGGGAAGGCTTCTGTCCAAAACATCCACCATGCCTGCTCCCACCACCTGAGCCAAATGCTTTCCTGGAGGCAGCTGGGCTTTGTTCCCAACCCTGTTTATGCCAGTGGACCTTGCTATTGTAATTATGCAATTTAATTAAACATTATACAAGCCAATTAAATACTGTTGCAAAGAAAAGAAGAAAGTATTCTATGAAAACTAAGTTGAAGCTTTGGAAAGACTCAGAAACATTTTTGAGTCATTTTGAGACATTTTTTAAAAAATGCTGTTGAGTTAGGTGTGGGTGAAACAACTACAGAAGGTTGGGGAAATATAAAAGAAAATCTAGAGAGACTTTCTACACTCAAATTATTTTGCAAATATATTTAATTTGTCATTCAACTGGAAAAAAAAACCTGAAACCAAAAATTGTAGGCAATTGCCATATGTATTAGTCTGTTGTCACACTGCTAATAAAGATATATCTGAGACTTGGAATTTATAAATAAAAAGAGGTTTAATGGACTCACAGTTCCACATGGCTAGGGAGGCCTCACAATCATGGCAGAAGGCAAAGGAGGAGCAAAGTCACGTCATACATGGCAGCAGATAAGAGAACGCGTACAGGGGAATTCCCGTTTATAAAACCATCAGATCTCATGAGATGTATTCACTACCATGAGAACAACAGCAGGGGAAAATCCGCCCCCCAGGTTCAATTACCTCCCACCAGGTCCCTCCCACAGCACGTGGGGATTATGGGAGCTACAATTCAAGATGAAATGTGGGACGGGACACAGTCAAACCCTATTACCATATGAGTATGATTTATGTAAGAAATAAAAATAGAAACAATTTACCAAAAGATAGAAAGTTAAAATACCTTAATATTACATCAAAAGTTTGGTGAATGAATGTACAAGTATATATTAAAGGTTAAAATCTTTCAGTTAGCTAACTAGTCCAGTCAGCTAAGAGGACCTCTACCATAGTATGTTTGCTAGGGCTTTAGCTCCTAGACACTCACTCCCACATTTCTCTGAATCAGAGTCTGGTGTGCAGAGATTACATTTTGGGGCCACGGAGGCTTAGTTGGCTGGATTTCCCAGAGCTGGCAAAATTGGGAGTAGCCAAGGGGAGGCAGGGATCGGGATGCCTTCAGCCTGAGCCAGTCCCTCTGCGCCCTCCCAGATGTCTCTGTAGGCCCTGAACAAAATGCTGCACTTCAGCCCCCTCTCACCCTCCCCTGTTCTCCATTCCCCACAGCTATCCAAAGACTCAAGCCCAGAGTCAGCTGGCAGGTGTCTGGGGTTCCTCAGCTGCCCTCCTGGCTGCATTTCCTGGTCCCCTCCGCACATGCCATCCGTTCCAGCCAGACCTGGTGACTTGCTGCCCTGGTGATGCTGGGCCTGTTCCTGCCTCTGCAGCATTGCTAAGAGACCCCCCTTTCTAGACTGCCCTTCCCCCCATCTCTCCAAATCCTCCCCATCCCTCAAGCCTCTGCTTACTCTGCTCCCCCCAGGAGCCCTCTCTGATGATCACCTGAGCTCACTGGGCATGATCACCTTGCTGCACTTAGTTCTCAGCAGGGTTCACTGACCTAACCACACCTCCCCCCAGCTATGAAAGTAGAGTCCTTCTTTTGCCCCTTTCTAGATTTTAATTCAGACATCCCCACCCAGTATCACCACTCTGCATGGTTGCATGGATTTCACTTCAGATTTCTCCTGCAATGGACAGAGAGCTGCAGGATGACTTATAAGCTGATGTGAGAGACCCTGGCTGTCTGGGCAGGGGTGGATGGGGAAGGAGAAGGAAGTGGGGGATGGGAGATGGGGCTGGCCAGCATCACCTTCTCAGTAGCTCCCTGCTGGCAGCCCTTGCTCAGATTCACCCAGCCTCAGGAGTACTTCCCTGAGTCTAGAAAAAATAAAGTGTGTATGACTGAGCAGAGGGCCCAGATTGGGCAGCCAGAGGGAGATGAGGCCTTTGTTCCGTGGGCAGGCTCATCTGCCCTCCCCTCCGCTGGCCCAGGCCCCACTGTTGGCCTTGGCTCTGGACTCAGCCCTCCCTCTTTCTCAGGGCTATTTTAAGATTCTAGGCCAAGGTCACAGAAATGTAGACTTCTAAGGGGCTGTCACCCCAGAGCAATGACTGAAGGAGGATTCCATTCTCCCAGCTACACACAGACACACCCTCGCTGAATCACACCATGGCTTCATATCCTGCTGGCTAGGTGGCATGGAGTAGACACCACCTGACCCTCCATAAATGCTTGCTGGGCTTCCCGGAGGCACCCCCATGATGGGTCCCTAGATAAAGGGGCTTCATTCTGCTTCTGTCTCCACGCTGATGAGGCAGGATGCTCAGAGATGACCCCACGCACCTGCCACCTCATTTCAGTGGATCCTGGCCTCTCCACTGCTGTTCCCTGCAGGAGCTTGTGAGTGTCCATCCTGCTGGGGAGAGGAGCAGAGCAGAGCAGGTGCAGCCAGGGGAGCTGCCTCTGAGATACCCTCTCACAGCTGCAGTAAGTGCCCCATTACAAACACAAGGTCTCTCCTCTGGCCTGTTCCTTCTACCTGAACTCTGCTATTCATTTTGTTCAGCAAGCACTCTGTTGGGAGGCTGTGTAAGGGGCATATAATCAGATTTTTTTGATGGGGGAGCAAAAGGCATGCAAATAATGACTATTTAGTTCAATACTTGTTTATTGAATACCTACTATGCCTGGTGTTGGGAGTGTGGGGGATAGGAAAAGGCTGGGCAGAGTCTAGCTTCTAGGCCTGCGAGGAGGGAGCTAAATCTATTATAGAACCCACTTCTGGAAGTCAGGGAGGGTGTGCCTGGCCAGGGGTGGATGCTCGGGAAGAGTGAATTAAGACTAGATTCACTGCCCAATAGCCCGGGTTGTTGGGGTGGGGTGTCCAGCCCTGTTTGCACCACCAGCTGGAGGCCCTGCTGGCCTCCCCACTTGACTTTCTCACACTGTCTCTAACATTTGGGCCAGACACCATTACATTTCAAGTTGGAAGGTGACACAGATCTCACAGTCTTCCTCCAAGTCCCCAGCGTGGGGCCTGGGAGTCCAGTGGGGACTTGGGGATACCCTGTACTGATTGGCCCTGAGCATTGTGTTTTAAAATGGTTGATTTTTTTAAATTAAGAAGCTTTACTTTTTGAGCAGTTTTAAGTTTATAGAGAAATTGAGCAGAAAGTACAAGAGTCCTTACAACATATCCCTCTGCAATACCCTCCCTCGCCCTGTTTCTCCTGTGATTACCCTCTTGCACTAATGTGGCACATAAGCGATGAAGCAACATTGATACATTGTTATGAACTAAAGTCCATCATCCACTGGGTGCAGTGGCTCACACCTGTAATCCCAGCACTTTGGGAGGCCAAGGCGGATCACCTAAGGTCAGGAGTTCATGACCAGCCTGGCCAATATGGCAAAACCCCATCTCTACTAAAAATACAAAAACTAGCCAGGTGTGGTGGTACATGCCTATAGTACTAGCTACTTAGGAGGCTGAGGCAGGAGAATTGCTTGAACCCAGAAGATAGAGGTTGCAGTGAGCTGGTGTCACGCTACTGCACTCCAGCCTGGGTGACAAAGCAAGACTGCACCTCAAAAAATAAAAAATAAAAGTCTATCATCTACCGTTTACACTGGAGTTCACTCTGTATTGTACCATTTTATGGGTTTTGACAAATGCATAATGTCATCTCTGCACCTTTACGGTGTTATGCAGAATAGCTCCACTGCCTTAAAAATCCTCTGTGCTCTGTCTGTTCATCCCTTCCTCGCCTTACCCCTGGCAACCACTGATCTTTTTACTGTTTCCATACTTGTGCCTTTCCCAGAATGTCATATAGTTGGAATCAGACAGTATGTAGCCTTTTCCAATTGCCTTCTTTAACTTGCTTTCATGTTCTTTAGTAATATGAATTTAAGTTTCCTCCATGTCTTTCTGTGGCTTGATAGCTCCTTTCTTCTTATTGCTGAATTATGTTCTGTTGTCTGGATGTTCCACCATTTATTTTTCCACTCAGCTACTGAAGGACAGCCTGGTTCCTTCCGGTTGTTGGCAATTATGAATAAAGCTGCTATAAACGTTTGTGTGCAGGTTTTTGTGGGGATATAAGTTTTCAGATCGTTTGGTAAACACCTAAGAGTGTGATTGCTGGAGTCTATGTAAGCTTGTGTTTAGCTTTGTATAGAACTGCCAAACTGTCTTCCACAGTGGCTATACTGTTTTGCCTTCCCAGGTGGTTGATGTTAATATTGGTGATAAAGCAAACTGCAACTCATCACAGATAGCCTCTGAAGGATCCTGGGCGGAGCGTCTACTGCCTCCCTGTTACTGCAGACTCTGCTGACCAACCCCCAGGCCCTTCAGGACAGAGACTGGCCCGCCTGCTGTGAAAGCTCAACACAGCAGGCCTCTCCTCACCAAGCGCTGGGCTCCTGCTAGCCCCAGAAGTACTTTCCCCAGGAACACAGTCAGCTCTCATGTATGTGCCAGCCCCATGCGAGGCAGTGAGGACTGAACAGCAAGCTTAGTGCTCAGTGCCCTCTACCTGCCACCATGGAGCTCACCTCCCAGGGAAAAGCCAGCCTTACTGGCCCCAGATGAGGTCCTGCACCAAGTGTCTCTCCTTGTTCTCTTTCTTAATTCTTGCTTCAACCCTGTGAAGTAGGAAGTAGGTTGCATTATTATGCCCCTTTTGCTGGTAAAAATCTGATGCAGAGAGAAGTTAAGTCACTCACCCAATGTCACACAGCTGGTCAGTGGCAAGACAAGGCTGGCTCTGAACCACCAGGCAGTATGGCCTCCTGGGAGCTACAGACACTGCCACAGGGCCCATGATCTGGCCGTCCTCCCAGCCACAGCCACTCACGGCAGGGTGGCCATGTGCTCATCTTCCAGCAGGTGGAAGATGAGTGTGGGGGCATGAGTGTTTGTGGCCACACATTCACAGACAGATACTGCACTCCTACCTTCCCAGAGTCTTCCCACACCCAAGGCAGAGAGAAGAGGGATTGATGACAGGGAGAGAAAGGGATGTCGGGAAAAGCCTTGGCCAACAGCACTCTGGTCAAGGGTGTGTTTCTTCCTCACGACAGCAGGCTTGAGCCAGAGCCCCTGCACTCTACTCCTTGAATGCTGCTTCCGTTTCTCACCTTTGGGAAGAGCCAGGAGCATCTGTCGTGCAGAGGCCAGCTCCTGACAGACAGCACCAGCTACTCACCAATCAGGGACTGGAGAGAGAGAGCTTAGATGATGCCCTCCTGCCCTTTTTCAGCCATTTTTGGAGATTGGAGAAAACAAGTCATTAGTCTTGAGTATTCCTTAATGATTTAATGAGAGCAAGGCAAGCCAGGTAGTCGGGTTTCAGAGCACCCAGGTCAGGGCCTGGGAAGGCACCTGAAATGATTAAGAACCTTGTTCTGACTGCAGAGGCATGAACTCATGCTGTATCTATCCAGAGGTGAGGGGCACCTGGAAGGTTGGGTGGGGGAGAGGCAGTCACTGCTAACTCGGAAGGTCACTAGCTAATTTCACATTCTTAAAATTGAATCATAATTTTATTTTTCTAAGTCGGAAGAAACTTTGAGACTACCCCCTCGTTTTGTAGATGGGAAGACAGAGGGGACGAGGCTTATTCAGAGCTCCTGTCAGTCTCCTCCTATCTCCCAGGTCTGGATTTTTTTTTTCTTTTTTAATTTAGCATTATTTTTTGAAGCTTAAAGTACATTCCAAGAAAAAAAATCCAGGACACAGAAAAAAAATTACCCATGCTATTTATTCATTCCCACTTGGAGAAGCTGTTAGCTCTAATGACCTTTCCGAATTAATAAAATCTGTAAATGCTCAATTGTTTATTGCACACATTGAGTTATACCTCTAAGTAACTGGAAGAAACTGAACATCTGCCTGGAATATTTAGCTCCAGGGCTCTGCAGCCAGCAGTCATGCTTTGTGCCCTGGGCAGGGGAGCTATGGTTAGAATTCCCTGAGAAAGGAGGCAAGGCACTCCAGCAGCCATGGTGTACTCAGCCCTGAAGTAGAGCCTGCGTAGACAAAAAATGTTAGCAATAATCGTTGCTCAGGGTTCATTTCAGGGACTTATTAGAAGAGGCCAGATTTTCAGACAAGAACATAAGATAGTACCTAAGCAAGTGACTGATGACCGGCTGTGGCATTCAGAGAAAGTACAAGTGGGAGGGATCTGGAAGGCTTGATGAGGGAGGTGGACTTTGATGTGGACCCAGTAGAAAGAGTACGATTAGGTCAGATGGTGGGCATAGGAAGGGGCTTTCTAGGCCGGGGGCATGAAGCAAACAAAGGGTAACAATGAGAGTGTCATAGGAGTCCAGGATGTTTGGACTTCAAGAGGCAGGAACAGGAGAATCCTGTCTCTCAATGCTCAGACCCCTCTGTCTGAAGCCACATTGCACAAACATCATGCTTATGAGCCATGGGCTCTGATATAATTTGGCTTTCCCCACTGAAATCTCATCTTGAATTGTAACCCCCATAATTCCCATGTTCTGTGGGAGGGACCCAGTGGGAGATCATTGAACTATGGGGCTGGTTTCCCCCATACCATTCTTGTGGTAGCAGGTGAGTTCTCATGAGACCTGATGGTTTTCTAAGGGGCTTTTCCTCCTCTTTGCTCTGCACTTCTTCTTGCTGCCACTATGTGAAGAAGGATGTGTTTGCTTCCTCTTCCACCATGATTGTAAGTTTCCTGAGGCCTCTCCAGCCATGCAGCACTGTGAGTCAGTTAAACCTCTCTCCTTTATAAGTTACCCAGTCTCGGGTATGTCTTTATTAGCAGTGTGAGAACATACTAATACAGGCTTCCTGGCCATCACACTGTCCAGTATATACATCCTTGGGTCCTGGTGAGTCTCCTTGTCCAAGCTTGAGAATGACACAAGTCACTCTGACTTCTAAGATGAAGATGGACAGAAGTCTTGCAGAGAACCAGTGTGGAGGTGTATGCTGTGCTGTTGTTGCAGGGGGATTTTTATTTTAGCCATTTGTTAAGTGTGTAATTCATTGACGTTAAGTACATTCACACTGTTGTGCAATCGTTACCACCATCCATCCTAGAACTTCTTCATCTTCGCGAACAAAACTCTGTCCCCATTAAACAATAACTCCTCATTCTCCTCTCCCTGCCCAGCCCCTGGCAACGGCCGTTCTACTTCCTGTCTTTATGGATTTGACTTTTCTAGGTAACTCATATAAGTGGAATCATACAGTATTTGTCTTTTGTAACTGGCTTATTTCACTTAGCATAATGTTTTGGAGGTTCATCCATGCTATAGTGTGTATCTGAATGTCCTTCCACTTTAAGGCTAAATAAAATTCTGCTGTATGTATATACTATGTTTGTTTATCCATTCCTCTCCCAATGGACATTTGGGTTGCCTCCATCTTTTGGCTGTTGTGAACAATGCTGCTATGAATGTGGATGTACAGATATCTGCCCCAGAGCCTTGCAGGAGGATTGAGCTTTAAAAAAAAAAGTGCTTCCAGCTTTCAAATGATCAGGGCTGATCTGCCGGCCCTCGCTGCTATAGCTTTACAAGGAGCAGCTTGCCAGCTTGCCGCTGCCTGTGTGCTGAGACCGTCCTCCCTTGAGCAGAGCTGCACAGTACCCTCTGCCAGGGACACAGATCGAAGCTGGCCTCTCGTGCCCACTGTCTTTCCCCATTGCGAGCTAAGCTGCTCAGTCTGTGCTTCAGCCAGTGTCAAGGCCTCTTTGCCTTCACTTCTTATCCTGAAGTGCATCAGTCATGTCGAATTTGTCCCTCACTGAGGTAGCAAATGCTTTGTCCTCTCGCTTGGTAAATTCTTTCCCCCACCTTTGAAAATGTATTTAGCCACGATTGTAAAAGCCAAGTAAAGTAACTCATGAGCAGTCTCCCCTCCTGTCTAAGGATCTTCCCACTTCCCTACTCCCTCCAAATATCCACATATGCATCAGCAGAACTAAAGGGCATCCTGTCTTGAAACATCACTGCCTCTGGGCGTTAATTGCCCAGACTCACATTACAACACATTACAGCTGTGACATACTCAGGCGAAATGCAGGAGAATTCACAGTTCAGGTTAGCGTTGTCATTAACTCAAGTCTTTGGTGTCAACTCTCTCTCGCCCCGAACGTTCCTGCCTGGCCTTACAGTCAACCTCCACGATGCATTTTCTGGCCTTTGTTGGTTTGTGTCAGCTCTTGAACATTATTTAAATGTAGTTTGGGGTCCATGAATGCAATTACCATTGTGTTATTATTCAGAGCCAGATTGTTAAGATGCAGGCAGCTGTACAAGGAGATGCCCTGTGCTGTGAGGTCCAATTTAGGAAGGCCTTCCGAGCTGCACGCGCAGGGTTGCTAGGCAACCCCATGCTACAGAAGTGGAGGCCTCACTCCGGAGTGGGAAGAAGCCGGGGCGCCTTCAGGGAATTGGAGGCAGTGGTCAATCTGAGACTGGCACAGCGCCGGGGAGGGAGAGGGAGGCGGCGTGGGCCAAGCCCATGGGCCTGGAGGGGTGGGATCCTGCGAGGAGTGAGGGGCGCCCACCCAACTAGCACGCGGTGTGCCCGGGGAGGGGGGAGCGCTGCGGGGAATGAGAACACAGAGAAGGTGCAGAAGCTTGAGGTCGGCCAGGAAACCGCTGAGGATACCCAGAGCAGATGCTAATATGATTCTCCGTCCCTTTCTTCTCTTTGCAGGAAATGAGCAGATTTGCAGAAAAACTGGTGTCCTGAAATTTAAGACTAAGACATCGGTGCTTGTGAGTATGAATTTTGCTTTTTTAGTTCTGTGGCCTAACAATGTTCCTGGGAAGTGGGTGGATTTCTCTGTTAGGGGAAGAGAACATGGTCTGGATGGGATCGGCTTTTGGTTCTTCTTCTGGAGGGTTCCTCCATCAGGGTGGGGCTGAACCCAGGAATGTAAGACATTGAGTTGAAGGAGGGTGGTTTGAACCCTGGCTCTGCCCTCTAAGAGGAGAATGTTCCTACTGGCTCATGAAACAGTCACTCCCTTGACTTGATTGCTGTGCAGGAGAACAGGACTCCTCTAGAAAAAAGAGAGATGTGCATTTTTTTTACTTGGGTCCACAAACAGTTTGTACAACTCTAAGTTTCCTGCTAGGTTGACCCCCTATTCAGAACAGTAAATTCTCATAGAGGCCGTTTAACAATGTGTTAAACTAAGTGCAGTCACAGGAACCAATCTATTAATCCATCTGAGAATGTTATTAATCACCAGGTGCCAGGCATCACCTGGAGGCTCTGGGAAATCCACAAGAACGAGCAGGCATAGGCTCTGTTTTGGAGGAGCTTTCAGTCCAGTGCAGGAAGAGAAGACACCTGCACATGAGACAAAGAACTTTATGACAAGGTGTATGCACCAGCTCTGGCTGGCATGGCCTGGGAAGAAATGCTACAGATGGAAAATGGTTAGGGAAGACTTCCTGGAGAAGGAGAGGTCTGAACTGGAGGAGGGAAGCCATTCCAGGGAGGAAGGAACAGGGCAGATGCCCATGCGGAGGATGGTGTAGGCATGGGTCTGAGGACAGGAGGAGAGAAGATGCTGGTGAAGTTGGACAGGGCCAGGTGCTGGAGGGCTTGGCATGACTTCAGGAATGGTCCAGATGCAAAGAGTCAGGGTGGAATAAAGGATTCTTCATCTATATAAATAAAATTTAGTTTCGGCCAGTTTGTCGGCCACTCCATGACATGAAAATGGCTGCGTGAATTTTTCACCAAACTTGAGGTTGTATTTGAGATCAGTCTAAACACTGAGTAGATTACAGGAAATTTACATTGGAGATCTTCCCTTTGTCTCAGAGAGAGAGAGTTAGGGAGACACAAAGAGAAACAGAATGACAGAGAGAGAGGGAAACTTCTCCAGACAGCTGCGGTCATGGGCTACCAGAGCCTTGTGAGGCCAGTAATGGGGTCACATTCTGAGCTCCTGGTGGACAGTCACCAATACAGCACTCCCAGCTATCCACCTGCTTTTTCCCAGAGCCGCTTCTCACACAGGGAGCTCTGGATACTGTGCTCAGGATGAAGGGTGGCTGGGATTTATTTATTTAATGATGATTAATTAATATATGTTCCAAGCACGCAGGAGAAGTAGCTAGTTCTAAATCTCCATCACAACAGCCAGTATGCACATAGCATTGTATTGCCTCAGAGGTGCTTTACAAAGGCTCTGTCAGGTATTCCCATTTTGCAGATGAAGAAACTGAAGCCCAGAACCACTCAATCTTTGCTGTAGTTTGCTCTGCTAGTAAGTGGTAGAGCTGCCTAAGAAGTTCACACTGACTTTCCACTGCACATAACCGGACATCGCTCTGATGATGCAACAGGCTTTTATTGGCTCAGCCCCTGCCTCCTGCTTATTCATCCTGGGGAAGAAGCGTAATTGTTGTGCTGTTCCATGGGGTCTGGTTGTCGGAACCCTGTCTGTTCTGGATGTTCGTGTTTTGCTATTGCTGGCTCTTGTGGACTGTATGATGTCAGACTGGTGGTCTTCAGCAAGGCAGGAAGGTGGTTATGGTGCCTTCAAGGAGGAATGCACCTGGGACTTGCAGCTCCTGGGCTAACCCTCTGAAAAGATGCTGGAGGGTTTCATTTGCGCTACTGGCAGCTGACTTAGGTTGGGCTTGCTAGAAGCAGAGCCTGAGACAGGTGTCGGTGGCATGTGATGCAGCCGCGGAAAGTTCTCAGGAAATGCTTGTCAAGGAGGGAGGGAAGCAGGATAGAGAGGCAGGAGCTGAGTGAGAATGTGGTCTCAGGGCAGGTCTCCTTGGGCTTGGTCCATGTCAGCGGCACTGCAGTGATGTCTGACTTGGAGGCTGGGGACAGGGCTTATGCATCCCCTTATTTGGTCAGCAGCTGCCCCAGTGTTGCTGGTGGTCCCGCCTCCAAGGCATCACCTCAACCAAGAGTAAGGACCCGAGAATGTCATGAGGGAAAACTGTGTGCCACGCTCAGCAGCTGGGGAGTGGGTACCCCCAGCAGGTACAGAGACCCCGGCAGGGCATCAATTGCATTTATTCTCATGCCTGTGATACCACCATTGTAAACACAGCCAAATGTCATTTTCACTGACCTGGCAGTAATTTTCACTGCAGTAAGGTTGTATTTTGGGAGTATAGGTATTAAAATGGAAATGAGTGCCAAAGTCTGGTTTTCTCAATGGAGTGTTTAAAACGCATAAGAACTTTACAAACATTTTCAAACTCTTTAGAGTTGCTATATAAACAATTGATATGAGAATTGTATATTATTTTTAATTCTAATTGCAAATAATCAATTATTTTTATTTCTAATTGCAAATAATAATTATTATTTAAAGCAAAGTACACAGTTTGAGGAACTGCACGACAGCCCCTGGAATTCCCAAATATTTAAAATAATTTAAAATGTCACTAACTTCACTATTTAGTGCAAATGATTGAGGTCTCCTTGCATGTATTACCTGAGGTGATTTGCATATTATTTAATGACTTACTGAAATATGTATTGTTTCCAAAGTGCACTTAGATCTCCTGTATTGTCAGCACCATGTGAGTTTTCACTGTGGCTTCCTTTTATGAAATGATTTGACTATGATTTGGAGGTACTTTCTCAACACAGGATCTGGTCCAAGACGGAATGGGTTCTTTTGGTGGTAAGCCCCCTCTGAAACAGTAGCTAGGTCATCTGTCAGCACAGTTACACAGCTGATCCACCCTGCCTGACAGCAGGCTTAGAAGATGCCTAAGGTCCTGTCATAGCTGAGTCACCTCTGTACATCTTCAGTATCATGATGGCCTTTATAGGCCGTTTATCTCACTTGAAATCCAGGCTGCGGGGCTCATACTGGGCACTTAACTTCTGAAGTTTGGTCTCGAAGGCTTTGTTCAATGCCTGTATGCATTTTCCAAATTGAGCTTATTTTGTAATTTAGTAGGCCTGGCAGATATGTTTTTCTCTTGCAAGCAAGCTCCCTTCTTCCCATTCTCCTTCATGTTTACGCTCTCTCTCAGGCTACAAGAAAATCCTCTAACTTGTTCATGACCTGTTCCAGCCCCAATACAGATTTTGGTGGCACCCCCATGAGGCAATGAAAAAAAAATCTCATTTCTGTTCAAGAAATAGAATCATTATCTTGATTGAAATAATATCTTTCCTCAACCTGCAACCAGATAAAGCATCAAATTGGTGGAGTTTCCTTATCACTGCACGGAGTTTGCAGGACACAGAATAATGGCCTGTCAGCTGCCTCTGGTGGGGTGGGTTCTGTAACACAGAGCCCACAGCTTCTGGCCTGGTTTGGATTATACTGTGTCTGATGCAATGTAAATAATTCAATTAATGACAAATATCATTATATTAAGAGAAGAAGGTAGCGTAGAACCTAAAACAGAATAAGCAGTATTGTTTTTATTAGCTGCATCTAATGCATAGGCAATGGTGGGGGTGACTGAAGGCTACAGATGTTTATATCCTTTTAGTATGTGAGAGCTCTGGAACCCTGCAACCCCTAGGCCTGAGCTTCCAAGGCTTTGCGGGGAGTAAGGGGGTGACTGGGCTTGAGAAGGTGGACCAGTTCCTGGTTTTGGATAGCAAACAGGACAGCCAGAGGCCAGCAAGCCGATATGTTTAGGAAGAAGGCTGAAAGAGCTGTGGGTAGGGAGGCAGGGGGTCTGGATTACAGTCCTGATTCGCCGTCACCGTCATGCAGCTTTGGGCTCTTCGAGTCTCAGTCTCCTCTTTGTTCAGAAAGGACAACATGGGGTACGAGGAGAAGAAGGTGAGGCAATGTTTGTGCAAAGCCCATAACACCGGCTATATCTTTGATCCTTCCTGTCCCTTGTCCACTGAGTGGGGAGGCTCTGCTCCAGCCCAGGCAGGTCTGCCAGGTGGTAATATGCTGATTCCCACAAACATTCTTTTCTTATGCACCGCTCAGCTCACAACACTCCTGCTTGGAAGGTTTCCTTAGCCTTAGAGAGCAAGGAGATAGAGTGGAATATGAACAGCATTAGCTCAGACTCCAGTCCAGTCCAGTCCAGTCCTTGCTATCTGCTTGCCCCATGGCTTGGCCTCAGTTCCCTCCTCTATGAAAACAAAGGGGTGACTCAGGGATCTCAGGGACTTACCTTTCTAAGCAACTACTCTGTGACCGGCACTATTTCAACCATTTTACAATTATTAATTTACATAATCCTCACAACAATCCTGTGTATTAGAAACTTATACTATCTGCTTTTTACAAGGGAAAGTAACAGAGAGGTTAAGTAACTTGTTCAGGGTCACACAGCCAAAAAGTGCTAGAATTAGAATCTGAAGCCCAGCAGACTGGTTAGAAAACTTAAAATGGACTGCATCAGGACTAAATAGTACAGGTCAAACAGCCTGGGCTTTCACCAGACCCTAAACCATAATCCTGTATTACAGAGAAGTAGTAATAAAAATTGCATCTTTGTGATGTTCTAAGAGTCCACAGAGGCTGTTCCTATGCTAGGTGGGAGGTTGAATGATATTCTGACCAAGATACCTGATGCTGGTAGCTCAGATCTCTTACCTTGAATCCCACAAAACTGGCTAGCTGTGTATACACAGTAGAACATCAAGGTACGCAGGCCCCGTCCTCCCACTTACTTGCCCTCATCTGGCCTACCCCCCATCTCCTGGCAGGGCCCTTCTGGGCCCTTGGGACTATGCTGTCTGCCAGGACTTCCCCAGAGAAGGAAACCATCCCTTCCAAACATTGCCCATGCCTGCTTCACTTCCCTCTCTCCCCCAGGTGTGGTGTAAGTGACATGAAAGCTTCTATCTCCAGAATCTTGTCTTTGAGAGGAGTGCTGGCCTTTCAGTGAGCATGCCTGATTACCATGGTAATCACCAGCAAATGGTGTGATTTTATAATACATTTCCATCTGAAATCTGAACAGGTGTGCTGGGGAAATCAACGTTTATCAACAAGATAGGTCTAGGGAGATTAATATTGAATTTAGGATTGCTCAAGGAAATGAAAGGAAGGAAGAAAAAAATAAATACCTTCCTTGCAGTCCAGGGCCTTGCAGCCTGACTTCTGACCATTTCCCCAACAGATCCTCCTTTTCTGTCCCTCCGGAGATAGTCTCCCACCCTGGCTTCCAAGCTTGCCATTCACATTCCTCCCGGCCCTTCCCTTTCCTTTCTCCTTCTCAGTGCTTATCCACCTGTCCAATCCCACCAGCCCTGAGAAGCCCTCCTTCGTCCACTCAGCCCCCAGGAATCTCTGCCTCCTTGACCACCTGCAGCCTCCACATTCCCCGTATCCAGTGTTGGAGTCTTTCTCTGCAGCTGGCTGGAAGGCCCCCCAAGTGACATCCATTCATCTGCTGTATAACTCGGCCACCAGGCACAAGCCTCTCTCAGCCATTCAGGATCTCTTATTGGTTGAGGACTCTGATCCCATCCCCAGTCCTCAAAAAAGACAAGCCTCAGCTGAGCTAAGAGACTCTCTGGTTACCTAGGGGCCCAATTGAAAACATCACCAGGACACCTCTGGGTGGCTCTAGAGCAGACTGCCACAGCCAGATTGCTTTTTTCCCGCTGGAGAAACAGAATTCTCTGCATTGTGGTATTCTTTCCAGAGGTAAAGGCAGCAGGGGCATCCAAGGAAATGGCAAGGCAATTTTGATCTTTAAGCCTGAGGGTCCCTGGCATTGTCCCCTCCGCCGGCTTCAAAATCAGCCCTAGCTCTGGGTATGAGAAGCCACACTCCTGGGACCAGGAGGGGTCTTCCTGCTGCTCCAAGGGCACCCTTGGCAAGGGAGAGGTAGGGCCCAGGCAGGGGCAGCCTTGCCCAGAGGGCCCTGGCACAATGGCACTTGCGATTGGCTCCACTGCTTTGTCCTGGATCTGTCAGTGTCTCAGACACAGAGCAAGCAGGAGAACAGAATGGACCTGATAGAGGCTTCCACATGAAAGACCTCCGTCTTCACTTTCAAGTAGACAATGCATCAGAGAAGTTGCCAGACCCGCTCTGATGATGCGACAGGCATCAGCTAATATTTTGATTTTAATAGAATGAATAATAAAGAGCCCCAAGTGTCTCTCAGAACTAATTTTGAAGAACATATTCTGCCACATGTCCCTCTAGTTGGATCAGGCTCCCAAAGAGATCATAACAAAAGGTTTAAACCAAAAAAAGAAAGAAAGGTGTTCCTCCATCAACTTTTCTCTCTTTTAATTTCCTTCTTGTAATGCTTCTCACAGAACAGTAACTTATGAAAAGATGAAATGAAGTTGGAACAAGAAGCAGCAGGCAGAAGAGGCCCGACATGGTAGCCCTTGCTTTTGTTCTGCAGTGCGAATGGCTTCGCGGCAGATGCCCTCCCTGAGCATGGCAATGTGAAGCCTCCCATGCACACAAGTACCAAATACATTTAAGGGAGAGGGCACTGCCTTCTGCCACAGGGGTCCACATGAGCCAGGGGCCTGGCAGGAAACAGGTAGCAAATTCCGATTCATAGATAATTTGGAGAGTTGAGTCCAAAGGCCAGTGCAAGGTACAGGAAACTGACAAGATCCAGTGCAGTACCCCAGGGCTGTGAGCACCAGGGAGCTGTTACACCCAGAGGCACTAAAGGGGCAAGGAGAGGGAGAGGCTGCTGGAAGCAGAGACAGTGAGGGTGGCATGGAAGAGCCACCTTACTGGGCCTGTGACCTCTGGTCCAGGGATACAGCCGGTCTGAGGCCTCCCTGAAGAAAGGGATACAAGGGGTTAAACATCCCAACCTCAACCTCCCTTCCTCCAGTCTCCACCTGGGGCCCTACAAGTCTGAGGCCAGAGGCAAGGGAGCCCATTGCTGTGTCTGCAGGTGTTGGCTTCCAGGGACACAAGGAAAGTGGAGAGTGGGGCAGGAGGGGCAAGTGGAAGACCACAGCACAAGCCTCGGCCCCAAGATGAACCCAAGTTCTCAACAGGCCAGGCCTGACCTGAGGGCTGATTTCAGTCCCTCCAAGAAAGTCTGTAGCTCACAGACGCACACACACACACACACACACACACACACACACACACACGCACGCACATGCCTTCCTGGTGACCAGGGATTATAGTTCCTTTTGCCAGGAACACAGGAATGATGTCATTGTCACAGAAGGTTCCCCTGGAAGAGGAGAGACGGGGCCATAAATGAATCCATACTGAAATGCCACCTTGGGTCCCTTACTCAGAGAAGGACCTGAAGGAGGGGACTAGAATAGCTCTAGCAGGGTGCCCCAGGAGTCACCAGGAGGGGGCCTTGAAGAAGTGCCAGCCAAAAGCAAGTGGTCAAGGCAGAGAGCAGGAGGGCCTGAGTTCTAGAAGCTAAGTCTGAGGGTGAAGCAGGAGGGTGAGGGGGGCCATTTGGCTGGTGGAAGCCACCCTCCAGCTGGCCCTGCTCATCCTTGGCTCCTGGTCATGCTCAAGGCCACAAGTGGCTCTTGGAAATGTAGACAGCTCTCAGCTCTGTGCCCTGAAGGGGTTTATGCTGATGAAAACACCACCAGTGAAGGGATCGCTCCAGTAGATCCAGCCCACCCTATGTGGGGCCTAGGCCAAGCACTTGCAGACATCATCTCTTTTCATTGTCCCAAGACCATGAGGTGGGTATAGCCCCAGAGAAGGGAGCAGAGGCGTGAGAGATCAAGTCACTTCTCCAAGGCCGCACACTGAACCCAAATGGGTTTGATTAGGAACTCCTCCCTGGCCTGGCTGCCTGCTGGCAGAACCCTGGCTGAGGCGAGTCCACTCCTACAGAGAGTATCTTTCAAATGTTGGAACATACATTTACATTTTTTATTTGGGAAAAAATTTAAATTACAGAGAACTACAAACATAAAAGTAATCCAAAGAATACCCTTACAGCTAGTGCTCGACTTACGACCACGGTCATGACCACGGACCGGTCGTAACATGATTTGGTCGTAAGTTGAGTAGGCTATATGTACCGTTGAAATGGTGCACACGGAGATGGTAGTGCTGCCGGAAGCTGGTCCGCACTGTCATACGCCCAGCTGGGCAACGTTTGCGCTGCCAGATGCGGAGCAGTCGTGGCTAGCGATTGTGGTTGTAAAGTCGAATGGTCGTAAGTTGCATAGGTGGTAAGTCAATACCTGTATATTCTTATGTCTCAGATTCACCTGCTGTTCACATTTACAGCACTTGCTTTATCATTTGTGTTCTCTTACACACACACACACACACACACACACACACACACGTGTTAATGGTAAATTCACCCTTACATACTTCAGCATGTGTTTCCCAAGAATAGGCATATTCTCTGACATAATTATAGCATGGTTGATTGATACATGTAACATGTATACAACACTTCTATTGAATCTATCCTTCGTATCCCGATTTTGTCAGTTAACTTCATACTGCTCTCCCCAGCACTCCTCCCTCTGGTAGATCTCATCTAGGGTCGGATATTGCATTTAGTTGTATCTCTTTGTCTCCTTTAATCTGGAACCTTTCACAGCCTTTCTTTGTCTTTTACAACATGGACATTTTTGAAGAATACCATGCCCTCCACTTATTTGTAAGACAGTATTCCTCATGTTGAATTTGTCTGATGTTTCCTCGTGATTAGACCCAAGTTATGTATTCTTGGCCAGAACCCTGCATAAGCCCTCTTCCTTCTTCTCAGGGAAGAATCTTCATCATCAGGAGGCCCTCTTTGGTGATGTTCATTTTGATCTTCTAGTCCAGGCAGTGTCTGATTTCTCCATTATAGCATGACTAGGTTTTTTTCTCCCTTGGAACTAGCCGGTGGTCTATGGGGAGACATTTTAAAACCATGCAGTACCCTGCACCTCACTGGTCTCCCTCTTGATGTAGCACCCATTGCTGACTCTTGGCTCATCCAATCATTAACGTAAGGTTGCAAAATGATGCATTTCCAACTCCAGCACTGCCTCCATGCTTGCCAGTAGGCCCTTGGCATTCTACTGTAAGCAACAGAATGTGTTTATTTATTATCTTCATAGAATGATGAACTCTGGTTTTTCCAACGATTTCGTATTTGATACACTACTATCCCTATTTTGAGTATGTTCTTACTTTCTGGTATGAAAAGAGGTTTCCAGGCTTATCTTGTACCTACCTGGCACCAGCACTGGAATCATTCATTTATCTGAGGGGCTCTGGTTCCTTTTAGCGGGGAATGATATTAGACACCCAGAACTGGATTTGCTCATTGCTGTATGTCTTTGCACCTTGGCCCTTTCAGGGGACAAAACTAGGAAATACATGCATCTATACACCTGTACATCCACATGCTATTCATCCACACACATACACATGCACATACACTTACATATTCGTATTTTAGAAATCATGAATCCACACCAATACCTCCAATTCCAAACCACCTCAACAGGGCTGTTTCCTGCCTTCCCCATCTCATAATTACGTGTCCTTCTTCAGCAGTAAAACCTGGGCTCCCCAAACTGTCAACAAAACTCACTCATTTGCTCATCCTATATTACATCTAAATATTCTCAGAATTGTTTCACCCAGGTCACTACAACCGACAAACCTCCTTCCCCTCATCCTCACCTTACCGTACCATGTTCATAAATTACTAGAATAATTTATGAACTTTCTTTCCTGATTTTTTCTATCCTTCGGTATGGTTATAGTATTTATTTGAACTACAATTAGGTTCATTTTTGTTTTCAGTTTGAGGGAGTTTTTTTCCTTCTCATTTTTATTAATTTAATTTTTTAAAATGTGTAGGACATTAACATGTTTTCAGAAGTCAAAACTATATAGAAAGGTATAGTTGGAGATACGTCACTCTACTCTGTAGCCCATTGCCTCCTTATAGGTAACCAATTTAATTGTTTTCTGCTTACACATTTATTTATTTGTGTTAAGAGCGCAAAATTATATGTTGTCTTATTTCCCCTTCTTTCTTACAGAAAGGGTAGCATTCTATATATAGATAGGTAGGTAGATAGATAAAGATTTAGACATATTTACATTTTACTTTATTCATTCAATAATATATCCGGGCAATCACTTCATATCAGTCCATAGCGGTCTTCCTCACTCTTTTTTACAGCAGCATAATACTCCATGGTGTGTACATATCATGGTTTGTTCACTTAATCTCTTACAGATGACCACTTGGGTAGCTTCTCATATTTTGCAATTACAAATAATGCTACAATGCTTGTGCATGTGTGTTTCATGTGGCTGGGGTTCTAAAAATGGGATTTTCAAGTTGAAGAGGATATAGTTTTGTTAGTTGTTGCCAGATTCCCCTCCATGGGGTTGTGTCAGTTTGCGATCCTATTTTCCCACAACCTTGCCAACAGAGGCTACTGTCAAGTTTTTGAATTCTTGCTAATTTCATTGGTAAGAAATGGTATCTCAGTGTAATTTTAGTTTTCATTTGTTTTATTATGAGTGAAGCTGAACATTTTTTCATATGTTTAATGACCTTTTCAATGTCACTTTTTGTGAATTGTCTATGTCTTTTGTCCATTATCTATTGGGTTTTTGGTTCTTTGTTCCTCAATTTTTAAGACTCTTTTATAGACTAGTGATATTAGCCCTTTGTCTATGATATATGTGACAAATGTTTCCTCTCCGTTTATCATTTGCTGTGACTTTACTTATGGGATTTGTCATATAAATTCGTTTGTATAGTCAAACTATCCAGTTTTTCCTTCTTACAGCCAGGTTATAGAAGAATTCACCCATGTGGAACCATAATTTTTATGGCTATACAATGCTAAACCATAATTTTCATATAGATTCTCAAAGATGAATTAGAATCCCAGGCTGATGGGATGAAGGACAGAGGAGGGCAGAGGGGCAGCCCATTTAGAAGTTGGAGCAAGCCCTGTTGATTTTAGGATGGGGAGAGGGGACAACTGGTCACTGTCCTGTAGTGATGGACATTCACACGAGGCATCAAGACCAGTCCTTGGGACACAGTGCAGTGACAGGACCCACAGGGAGGGCTGTGGACTTTGGAGGAGGGAGAGGTCCTTTGGGTTGGGCATTGAGACTCTGGGGCAGGACCAGGACTAGGATGAGGCAAGTGAGGCACTCAGTATAAAATTTAAGGAGGTGCTCACTCTGAGGGGCATGCAAGTGCAGGCCTGGCACCTGCAGCGAGTGCCTCCTAAAGTGTGCCGCCCTAGGGCCTCACCTGCCTCCCGCTGCTGCCTACTCTTCCTTGGGGAGAAGAAGGACTTGCCAGGCCTTGGAAAGATACAAGTTGAACGGATGGGAAGTGGGGACGTATCACAGAGCCTGAGACTGTGAGTGGGAGAAGCAGTCCATCCATGAGGGAACTGGCCCAGTCAGGAGTGGTGTGGTACTAGAAAGGTGGGCTGGGAGGAGTTTGGATTTTATCCTGAAGGTTCTGGGAAACCACTGCAGGACTTTAAGAAATGATGACAAACTGAGGGAAATGAGGATGGTAACAGCCACTTCCCAGAGTTGATGTCCAGATTAAATGAGATAATCTGCATAAACCTTTTCAGTTGGCATGGGGCCTGGTGTGGAGGGGAAGCTTAATCATCAGGGTTTCCTGGACTTTGAGGGGATCCACTGATTTTCCCAATCAGGCTTTGGGTCTAACAACCTAAACAAAGCAGGACTGTTCAAATTACAATGTAGGAATAGAAAGCTAACAAAACTTAAAGTAGACGAGCTGTCCACTCCTATCTGGAAGCATCTTGGGAGGAGGAAGACAGCATGTTCAAGGACTAGAGGAAAGTCGGAGCTCGCAGTTTCTCCAAGGCCTCCATTCTCAGAACAGAAACCAAGGCCTGGGAAGGCTCTGCAGTGGGTTCCTGGCTCACAGTGAGTTCATGGCTGTGCCAGAGGCTCCCCTCCCGCCCCACTCCCCTCCCACCACCTTCTAGACAGCGCCTGCACTCCTCTGTCTCTGCAGGAGGCCTTCCCCACAGTCTGTGAATGTCCTCTCTGAACCGTGCTGACCTCGAAAGCAGAAAAAGCGAGAAGCAGACAGGACCAGGTGGCCCTTCCCACCCCCACTGTGGCAGGCTGGCCTGGGATAGAGCAGCAAGTCCAAGGCCCTTTCCACCCAGGCCAGCTCCCTGAGGGAGGGGCTGCCCAAGGACCTGAGGGCTGTCATTGCCCTCAGCTCCCAGCCCAGTGAGGGCCATTCCCTGTGCCCCCATGGGTCACACCAGTCGAGTGTGTGGGGAAATACGTGTGCAGTGATGTGGCGGGTGCATCCTTCAGAGCTCGCTGCTCTGCCTCTTCCCTGGCTCCCGCTGATAGAGGCCAGGAGGTCACCTGAGTCTCCTAGACACATTCATGGAGGCAGGGCACGCAGACTCTGCTCCAACTCCCAACCCCCACTCCCCCTCACCCCCTTCAGGCCGGCAGCTCCTGCTGAGAAACCTAATGGGTCCTGGGCAAATTCCCAGCCACCAGCCCTCCCTGCACCCCTGCCTCCTCCACCAGGCTGTACAAGTGGCTGCCCAACAGGCCATCATGACATTTAAGGGCACTGGGAAGCCCCTGATGCAGACCCTTCTTACCAACAGGGGGTGCTGCTTAAAATCCATCCTCAGTGCATCCTCAGCATCACCATGTCCTTCCTGTCCGTGGCAGAATCCACTGCCACCTCTTCCCACATACCTTTCTCAAACTCCAGAGGAAGACTGACCTTCTCCCTCTGCCTGCAGCCTACACAGTAGGTTTCAACTTTATGGGCAGATCTTGCCACATCTGTTTTTTGTCCCAGGTAGCTGTGAACAAAACTGTCTGCCTCTTTCAGTATGAACTACCCAAGAGCTAGAGCCACTTCTTATTCTGCTTTGAAATCCCCAAATATGTAGATTGAGTGACTGACATGAAAATGGAAAGACCACAGTCTTCAGAGACTGGAACGAGTAAGCTTGGAGTCTGGCATGATACTTGCCAAGTGGCCTCAGGGAAGCCACTTAAATTGTCTGAGCCTCTATTTTCTCATCCATTGAGATGAGAAATAATGGGATAATGGTATCTACCTTGCTGGGCTGTTGTCCACATAAAGCAGTCAGAGTGCCCAGCCCAGGACCTGGGACCCAGGAGGTACCTGTTGCTTCATTCACAGATGCCTACTATGTGCCTGCTCTGGGCCAGCCTCCAGGGCAGCCAGGGGGTCAGCAAGCTAAGACTCCAGCACAGTTCCAGAAGCCTCTGTTGAGAGCCCTCTGCCTAGGCTCTGCTGGCGCTGGGGCTCCAGGGATGGGTACAACAGCCCTTCCCTCCAGGCACCAATGGTCATTCCCATTATGGGCACAGTGGATTTTCCAGGCCCCTTCCAGCCACATAGTTGCTGAGATCAGCTCCTAGAATTTGGTGATGGATGATTCCTGAGATATTCTTCCCAGAGTTAAGGGCCTGGCCTAGGTAAGGGAAGTGAGGGCTGGAAGGGGAGAGGAATTCAAAAGAAACAAAGGGCTGAGCTCCTGACCTCAAAGAGTGCCTGATGTGGCATGCCTATTGCTCTCCAGGATCGGCTGAAATTGGCAAAGCCAGCCTGGGTTCCTCCTTTAGGGAAAATAGGTGTCAGCCAGCTCTCGGGAGAAATCACGAGCTGGGCTTTGTCCTCTTGTTTAACTTGGGGCCAGGCCTGGGAGCACTGGACAGAGCTCCAGGGCTCAGACAGGGCCAGGGAAAGACTTAAGTGAGACCTGGTGCCTTCTTCTACTGCCAAGGGAGTTTCTGGGTCCAGGCCTAGCAGACTGGGACCTGCCAACCTCAGGTTCCAGATTCTAATGCCCCATTTTCAGGTAGGCAGCTGGTAAGAGACAGTTGAGTGTATGCTGCAGACAGAACCCAGGGCACAGCTCCTTATGGGATCAGAAAGTGAGGGGTCCCTGCCCTGTGGGGCGGGGGGAGGGCTAGTCCTGGGGAAGGCACCACACTCCCATGAAAGGCCTGGACGACAACCACAGAGGCCTCTACAGTCATACAGGGATGGGGGGGAGGGTCTCTGTTATCTAGTGCATAGGGGATGCGTGCAGAGGAGTGGGGTGGGCCTAGTGAGATCAGTGAACTGAGGAAGGCTCTGGGAGAGGCACCTGTGGAACCCCAGGATTTGAATGACTTCAGAGGTGTGGGGGGGGGGCTCCCCCAAGAGTACCTGCTTACTCTGTTAAGGTGTCAGTGGCTCTTTTTCTTCTCCTGGCCACCTTTAAAGGTCTGAGGACCAGTGGGAGGGCTGATCCCATCCCCTAATCCAACATCCCAGCCATGCCTTCCTGAACATGTCTGAAAATGCTCATCCCTGAGGCTGCCCCTGGTTTGGTGAGCTTCCCTGTGTGGGAAGTTTGTCTGTGCTCATGATGCCTCTCTGCCTCCTCTCAAATCCAGCATTTCTCCAGGTGGGTGGATCTCAGAACCCCAACTCTTATCTCAGCCTGCGCATCCTTCTGTGGAGAGGCTGCCAGGCCCCCCAGGAGCTGTGATGGGTGAGTGTCTGTTCAGACCCAGATGCCCCACTGCAGAATAGGGAAGCCGGATACTAGTTAGCCAGTGGGGCGTGGGTAGAGGGCTTCTTTGGCACAGGCCTGGCAAGCAGGCGTCCATCATTATCCAGCACACTAAGAATGTTGAGGCAGGTCTTTAGTCCACTTGCTGGTGATACAGTGGAAAGCAGTTAAGCAGCTGGGAACCCTGTCACCCCATTGCATAGGCATGAGAGCACCCTTGAGGCATATTTTGCTGGGGAAAGGTGGCCTTTGCGGGGAATGCAGTTCAAGTGTGGCTTTCAATGGATAGATAATGGAGCGACATTTTAATTGTGTTTCTGGCAGGTCAGGAGAGGTGAGGGGTGGGAGAGTAGATGGAGTGAGAGAAACACAGAGACCTTTGCTCCACTCTCGTCATAACAGAGAGAACAGAGACTTTATCATCAAAAATGGGACATGTTTGTGCTCGCTTAGGAAGCACATATACTAGAATAGGAATGACACAGGGAAGATTAGCATGGCCCCTTCGCAAGGATGACACACAAATTCGTGAAGCAGTCCATATTTTTTTCTTCGAGACAGAGTCTTGCTCTGTAGCCCAGGCTGGAGTGCAGTGGCACGATCTCAGCTCACTGCAACGTCTACCTCCTGGGTTCAAGTGATTCTCCTGCCTCAGCTTTCCAAGTAGCTGGGACTACAGGTGTGCGCCACCATGCCCAGCTAATTTCGGTATTTTAAATAGAGACAGGGTTTCACCATGTTGGCCAGGATGGTCTCAATCTCTTGACCTCGCGATCTGCACACCTTGGCCTCCCAAAGTGCTGGGATTACAGCTATGAGCCACTGCGCCCAGCCTAGCAGTCTATATTTTTAAGAAAAAGCAACAACAACAAAGGGACACTTCTGATAGTGAAAGTGGGCATTACTATAATCATAAGGGAAAACATATGTAAAATGGGACTTTCCCTGGCAAACATGAGACTTCATGAGCCAGTATGCTTGGCTGCGTTTTCTCCTCTCCATTTGCCCATGATAAAGAAGAAAGTAGACTGCACAGTGCTTGCCAGGTGTTCATGGGCCATATAGCCTGTAACAGGACTCTTCGCCTTTCTGATCCTCAGCTCCCTCATCCATAGTTTCCTTCATTCATTCTGTAGATATTATTTTGTACCTTCCATGTGCAACAAAGTGTGCCAGGTACTGTGAGTTCAAAAGTGAAGATGGCAGGGCCCCAGTGCTGTCAGCTCCCTGGGGTCCCTGACCTCTCCAGGGACACATGGACGTCATGTGATCTAGTTTGGGGAGGTGAAACCGTTAAGTAACAGCAGAGTAAGGCTGTCTCTGGAATACATCCAACTGAGTGGTAAGAACAATGGCAAGGCAAGGGGACTGAGAGGTGAGGAGTACTGTGCTCATTTTATGGAAGAGGAACCCAGGATGCAAAAAGATAGGATAAAGCACACAGCAGCGTGCAGTAGGCAGAGATAGAATGCCAACCCAAGGTTGCCTGAAAATAAAGTCAGTGCACTTTCTTACATCTCACCTTTCTCTTGAGTAGCCCTTGTCTTCTCCCCATCCCCCCTGCAGCCATCTGGACAGCAGACCCTATGGTTCACATAGACCCACTTCGGGACAGGGCAAATGCCCCGGACCAGTTGCAACATTCACCAAGGGCTGTTGGGGGTATCTTACCTCAGCCACTTCCCTTCTGTTTGCTCAGATTCCACAGCTGAGAAGTTGATCCAATAAATCTTCTGCTTCTAATCTTCCAGAGGGGTGAGGGTCAAGGAGAAAGGTGTGGTAAGTGTTCTGAGCTGCCCTGAGGAAGGGGGTAGGTATAAGAAGCCATGTTTATGCCTGATGCAAGAGACACAACACCAATATTATCCTTTATGCAACTTCCACTAAAATATAAAATAGGAAATGGAGGATGATTTGTTGAGTCTTACAGGACAGGTGATAAGCCTTCAAGTCTTCTAGCTCTTTAATGTAATGTCCCTTATCTACAAGATCTGCCTTCCCCATTTCTTCATAGGCATCTAAGAACTGGTGTTTATACTTTATTAATAAAAATCATTGGTGAGATTGAGCAATTTAAATCATTTTAGTGGACATTTATATTTCATGTTCTTCCTTATTGATGTATATTATACATTTAATATGTTGTATTATAGATTTAAACCTATGTCTATAACATATAATGCAGTGTTTTCTCCCAGTCTGTTTTTAACATGGATTGTGGTATTTTTGTAATCAAATCCATCACTTTTCCCCCTTATAACTTGCGGGTTTTGTGTCATGTTTAGAAAAACCTGCACATCAACCATATATTTGTCAAACAAAAATTTGCGTTTCCAGATCTGAAAACTTTGGTGCAGGGATCCCAGGAGATTGTCTTGCAGCAAGTAAACCTTTTCCAAGGACCTCTTTGCTGGGAGCCTCTGACTAAAAGGCCCAGGACAGCTTAATCAGCCTGGGCCTCACCATGAACCCTCACATAGATCTGGGCTCTTGCCAAGCTCTGCCCTTTGCTCCCCATGGGTTGGAGCCTGATAATAAGCTCAGTGAACTGAATATTGACTATGGCACCCTCAGAATGAGTTGTCCTGGTCACCAAGGCCAAATCAAAGCATGTGGACTTGTTTTTCCTTTTGGTAGTCCTTTCCCCTCCCCTGTCTCTTCCCCACACACTGAAAGGGATCTGAAATCCTACTAAAACTGTTTTATGTGGGCAGGCACCTTTTTCCGACTGTTGCTGCTCTTGTGCAAAACTTCTCACAGATCTGAATACAGAAAATGATCTTTTCAAACACACCGTTCAGTGTAATTTTATCAGCTCTGCACTCCTTGCCCTAGCATCTTCTCAAAGAAACCTGGAAACCCTGTAGCTGCTGTGTTATACAAGAAACAAGAAACTTGGGTAATCAGGAAAGGACTATTAATCCTGTTTGGGCTCATCCTCACTAATTCAATTGTTTCTGGCAAGGGGGAGAAAGATTGCTTTGAAAAGCTTCTTGGAAGGACCTTGGCGCGCGCGCACGCGCGCACACACACACACACAGACATACACGACCGAGCAATGCAGTGGCCTGCATTTAACATTTCCGAATAGGTTACTCAGGTGTTAGGTCTGTGCTGAGTCTGGCTGCCTTTGATGTCCCCCAGATCTTAGTGCCACAGGTTTTCAGGGTACATTTTCTTTGTTGGGACACAGGGCTGAGTAACAGTTAACTCCAAAGAGAAAAGGCAAGAGATGGAGGTCCCAGTACAGGAGCAGCTGGAAGGAGGAAAGAGCTGGGCCAAAGCTCAGAATAGCTGAGTTCTGGCGCCAAAGGGTGAAAAGGGCAGAGGAAATGGGTAGGCTGGGGCCTGTGGGAGGGGCAGGTTGGACTGAGAGGGGAAGTAAGGGCGGCTGTGGCCTGGAGAGATCGCTTGTCTGTGGAAAGCTTTCAAAGTGGAGATTCAGGAGTGGGCGGGAGGCCTGGAAGGGTGCAGGGAGGGTTTGGACATTGCCTCCGGCCAAGGAAGGACCAGACACAGGACTACCTCCAGATGGCCATTGTGCAGAGAACCAGCACAGACAGCTCGGGTATAAGGGTGGCACGAGGCTTTGAGGACCAGAGAGGGGGAGGGCTGAGCTGGCTCTGCTGTGTGCTTTCAGCTGAGATTGAGGTCAGAGGAAGAGGAAGAGGCCTTTTCCTGGGACTTGGGGCTGCGATGGGGGAAATAGCCTCAAGAGCTTCCCTCCCATCCAGTAAGGATATCATAACGGATCCACCTTTTAGCTCAGGAGGCGCCCAATAGGTACCAGAGCCTTGTTCCAGTGTGGCCAACAGCTTCCAGGCCCACTTCAGCAAAACCATCACCAAATGTGCCCAATATGGTTCATCCAAGGCTCGCCCCTGGCTGCCTGTGGCAGTGTAGTGCCCAGGCCCTGGACGCTTTGGGGGTCACTCCCTGACCCACCTCCCTGCTGGAAACTCCTTTTGCTTTCCCCTTAAAACACTGCTTCATTGGTCCTGTCGGTAATGCTCAGGACTAGGCCAGGTGCCTCTACCTGCACATGATCGGGACCCTGAGCTTCTGCAGGACTGGCCCTCCCTGCGATGACATCACTCATGTCAGGACTCCTACCCCCACGGCATCCCCGGGAGGGAGGTGGGGAGAAACCAAGGGTCTGAGAAGCTGAGGAGTCCAGCTTCCTGGTGAAGAGAATGGGCTCTGCAGACACAAAGGGCAGCAAGACATTGTGTGCTGCCTCTTCTATGAAGCATCTATGATAGGCAGGTTCCTCCTACCCAGGGTTCTTATTTCTTCAAAAATAAACAAATAAATAGAAGCAGCAAATTCTCAGAGATGAAAAGTAGATTAGCAGTTACCAAGATTCAGAGGAGGGGAATGTTGGAAAGTTATTGCTTAACAGTTAAGGTTTTGTTTGGGATAATGAAAAAGTTTTGGAAATAGTGGTGATAGTTGTACAACACTGTGAATGTACTTAATGCCACTGAATTTTGCCTTAAAATGGTTAAAATAGCAACATTTATGTTATACATATGTAAGTATAAACATTTACCACAATCTAAAAAATTATTCTCCTATAAAGAAGCAATCAAAGAGTTCAGTCAAAAAATCTGGGAAAAATGTATAATGCAGTGTGCAGTGTGCCAGACAGGCATGCCATACTAATTTTTTTATTTTTTTTGAGATGCAGTCTGGCTCTGTTGCCCAGGCTGGAGTGCAGTGGCATGGGCTCGCTGCAACCTCCACCTCTCGGGTTCAAGCGATTCTCCAGCCTCAACCTCCTCAGTAGCTGGGATTACAGGTGTGCGCCACCAAGCCCGGCTAATTTTTATGTTTTTAGTAGAGACAGGATTTCACCATATTGGCCAGGCTAGTCTCAAACTCCTGGCCTCAAGTGATATGCCCACCTTGGTCTCCCAAAGTGCTGGGATTACAGGCGTGAGCCACCTCGCCCGGCCAGCATGCTACACTATTAATAAGAATAGTTGGTCATTTTAAAAAGAGGGAAAGAAAGATCCAGCTTTGAATCCAGGCCCTACTAGCTTGGCCTCCAGGCCTCTTACCACCCTTTACCTGAGTTTCCTCATCCGGAAAATGAGGCTTATGTGGCAGAGAATATGTGTGCTTGTGACAGAGCTGTGCAAACCCTGCAAAGAGGGGCTGTCATGGTTACAATGTTCAAGTTCCCCATTCCTATTAAGCAGCTCAAGTTCTCAGAGCCAGGGAGGAGATTCTTGTTGGCTGGAGTCCAGGGCTCTATTTTGAAGTTAACCTTGAGGGCATAGCATTTGGTAATGGGAGAGGTGTGGAAGGAGCACAGACTGGGGGGCCGGGCAGTGAGGGGCAGGGGCTTTTGAAAGCTCATAGCACAACAGGGACAGAGTGACAAGCTTTGTCTTTGAAGGTGTCCCAGCAGTTTAAAACAAGGACAAGACCAGGTGCTGATGAGGCCACAGTTTGGGGGTCTGATCCCTAACAAGGCCAGGTCCTCTCACTCTGCCCAGGTCTGCTCCGTGAATACAGAGGAGGACCTGGGCCACAGAGTATGGGCAGCTCTGCAGGGCAATTCTTGTTCATCACTGGACCCTCATCGTCTCTAAAGGACGGGCTATGTCGGAGTGTTTTCTTAAATCTGGATGCACAAGGAACTGGAATAATCAGTAACATTTCTCCCAGGCAGAGCTTCTCTGAGCTATGGGCCACAGGAGGCCAGGAGCTCTCCTCTAAATTGCTTTGTGACCTTGGACAAGAACCCTCCCCTTCCTGGACTACAAACTTCCTCCTCTGTAAAATGAAGGGTTGGTGAGTGTCCCTTCCACCTGTAATGCTAGGATTTTGTACCCATACTTGTTGGTGGGAATGTGTTCAAGCAGAAGGTGATCCACCTCTTGATCAGCAACAGAATGTATAGAATTTTTTTGCTTTAAGATTTCCTAAGAAGTAATCTACCCTTGCTCCCTTTGCCAGCTGGGTAACCTAGGCAAGCTACTTGACCTTTCTATGTCTCTCTATTTTCATTTGTAAAATAAGAACAACAGCAATCCCAACTTGGTTGGATACGGGGGGTGGGGGCCCATGGTGAGGACTGAATGAGTTAATATGCCTAAAGTCACCTGAACAGTATCTAGCACACAGTAGGTGCTTAATAAATGTCTGGAGCTCCTTCCAAGTGCACAGCACTTAAAAATTCTTCACACTCTAGGTTATACTGAGTTTTCTGAGAGATCCAGGGAAGGCAAGGAGGCCCATTCTCTGTATTCAAGGGGCTTACTAGCCTTTACTTAGAGATGCAAAAAGGTGCTTATGAAACAATAGCCAACAAGAAAGTAGCATCTTCCGCGTGCTGGAGGGGTCCTGGTGGGTTAAAGAAGGAAGATCAGGAGGAGGAGGAGGAGGGCACTTGATCTGAACCACGGGTAGGCAGGGAGAGAGAAGGGAATTCTAACAGATGAATACGTATGGGTATGTATATGTGTGTGTGAGTGTGAGTGGTGGTGTGACTGTGTATGAGTGAGCGTGAGTGTGTGTCTGTGCATGTTTGCCAAAACAGCATGAACAAAGGCTTACCCTGGAATGAGAAGTCTGAGTCTTCAACTCCCCTACGCAGCACCACATTGTGTGATTGTGTTGCAGCCACATGCTCCTCTCCTGCTCTGTGCTGGGACCGGGAACCTGCCTGCCTGTGAGTCCAGGAGCAAGCCCTTGTGCATAACCCAGGGTGTGATTAATTTAATTATTTCAAAAGCCCCTTTGGTATTTCATGAGGGGCATGCCCCTGGCTGTGGGCTTGAATACAACTGCAGCAGGTTTCAATAAAATCAATTAATTTAATTTGATTTGGTTTTATGTACTTGGAGCTGGTGCCTCTTGAACTTAGTATGAAAATTATTGTAGAATAAAAATGCATATTAGTGCTCAGAGCCCAGTGTCCTTGGACTGTCTTCATGGAGACTGCAGTGCTGATCATAAAGGCAAATCCTCTCTAACCTGGCAGGAGCGGCCGCCAACTGCCCACCTAGTTAACCCCTCCAGCTTCGGACAGTGTTTATGGCGGGTCTTGGGCTGCTTGGAGTGTTCTCACTTCCCAAAGAACTTTCTTATCTGGTAGTGAAGCTAAGGGATTTCCATTTTGCTTTCATGAAATGGACTCAAAGAGACTTGAGTTGGCCTTGGTCACCAGCTTACTGGTTTTTTGTCACTGTTAATGAAATTAATTGAAGCAATATGGTGCAGTGGATTGAAAGGCGGCTCTGCCTCTCAAGAGACACATGAACTTGGGCAAGTCCTTTCACTGGGCCTTGTTTCTTTGTAAGTAAGAGGGCTGGACATCTGCTGGATGGGCTGATTCCAGCTCTCAGAGTCACACACGTTCAGTGGGGCGGCTGGTCTTCCCGGACTGCTTGGGGGAGCCTGTCCCACTGTTAAGCCTCTCTCCATTTCCATTTCATTCAAGAGGGCACCCAGCCTGTTCATGGAATGGGTGATGGGATTGATGATGGGCCCTGCACGTGTGGCTTCTCCCAACATTCCTATGGATCAGAGCAAGCATTGCTTTCAAGAAGGGAGGAGCTCAGGGGCCTAGAAGGCATCTGGCCAGGCCATTATTTTATACATGAGGGAACCCAGCTTCAGAGTCACGCAGCCACAGTCCAGGACCATGCTCATGCCCCACCACATTCACAGTCATTATAAAGGGAGGAGATTTTGCTCAGGGCTGATTTTCCAACTGTCCTTTTCATTTCTCCGGTCAGGATGGGAGGGAGATGGCCAAGCCATCTTTGGGGCCTCTCCAATGAAGCAGACGGTGACATCAGTCATTCCAGCACCCCTACATCCCTTCTCAGGCCCCAGTGGCTGCTGCTTTACTGAGGACCCATGGGCCCCATTAGGAAACATCCCCCACCGGTGCCTGAGATCCCACTCTTAGCATTTTCAGTCTCCTAGACCGTCAGCCCTTCCCACTGACTTCATGTTCAGCACTGAATGTTCATCTCCTCAGTGGCATTTTTCTCCCATAGGTCTTACCTCCTTAGAGCTCTTCTGCAGCAGAAACTGAGCCTGCCCTCTCCATCTTGCGTCTCTTATTTACTGAGAGGCACTATTTTGTGCTGAGAACTGCCCTGGACACTGTACATTCTCATTCAATTCAGCATTGGCCCTGGAAGATGGGCATGACCGGTCCGTACTGTGGGGGAGCTTCAGCTGGGGGAGGAGAAAGACCTTTTACAAGGTCACACCCAGCTATGAAGTGAAAGGGCCAGGATTCAACCCCACATCTAACTCCAAGACTCCACCACACCAAGTGACCTCCCTTGCACATAGGTGCTTAACAGACCCTTCATGACCGAGCAGCCTAGACAGCCCTCTGCCAAACCCCAGATGTCAGGGAAGAGGTAATAATAATAACTACTATCTATGAAGTCCCTATTATGTGCCAGGCACCAAAATGAAACACTTAGTGAGGTGAATACTATTATTATCTCAATTTTACAGATGCAACAGCTGAGGCCTAGAGAAGTCATTTGCCCAAGGTCATCCAGCAGGTAGTGAGCTGGGCTTCAGTGCCGCCCTGCCTCTGAGGTGGAACCCCTGCCTCCCTCTTGCTGCTGGATTCCTCTTTTAGCTCCCCGGGGCTCTGTTTCCCGTAGAAGGTAGAAGGCTGCCAGGGAAGGAGGCTGGGGCCTGGGGTGGTGTTTGCGTCTCGGGGACGCCTGCAGCTGGCACTGCCCTCCACCCAGCTGATAGCTGCAGCCGGGCCTGGCACGAAGCCCTGCCTGGGGGTGGGTGGGCGGCCGGCGGCGGCAGGGGGCCGCCTCTGCTTTCACCCCTCTCAGCCCCGCCTCGCCCCCTGCGGGGTCAGTGCGGTCCCGCCCGCTGGAGGAGGCGCCGGCCTCCCTGGCCGTAACCGGGTAACAGTGGGTAGAGGCGGCGCCGCGCCGAGCCGCGGCCTCCCGGGGAGGCGAGTGGGTGGGGATATCAGGCTGGAGCGGTGTGAGAATGCGGAGGAGAGGCCGGGGAACAGGCTGCGGCCGCCAGGAGGGGCGCGCGGAGGGAGGGGTGCAGGGGAGGAGGCCGAGGGCTCCGCGGGAGGAGAGAGCGGCCACTGGGGCACCGAGGGGAGGGAGCGGGCGGGGCTCGGGGCAGGGCGCCCGGGAAGGGGGCTGCGGGCGGGCCCGGAGTGCGGGGCGCTTGTGGCCGGGCAGAGCGGCTGTGGTTGTTTCACGTCCCAGATTCTGCTTTCTCAGAGATCAGGAGAGCCAGGCTGGCAGGGAGGGAAAGGTGGGCGAACCAGTCTGAACAGGCCGGGCAACTGAAGAAACATGGGCTTGGCGAACTGGGGTACTGCCCAGCACCCTCTACCCTCACCACGCTCGGGAATTTTTCGTGAATCCGCCCCGTTGGTTTTACAGTTTCCTCTCATCCCGGCCCCACCCTGTCTCCTGACCTGCCCTCCCTTCCTCCGCTGGCTGAGCTGGCTCTTCCAAGGGATCAGTTAGCCAAAGGGAGGCACCGGCTCTTGCCCTGGTCTCTCCCACTCCCAGCCTCCTGGAGAGCTCAAATCTTGCACATGCTCTCTCTTTGTCTTTCCCTGCCCCCGTCCCCCAAGCCCTCTGGGACTTGGTGAAGGAGATCTTGAGTCAGTCCAGGAGACCCTCCTCCCCCTAGCTCCCTTTAGGGTCCCTTCTAGGTCCTGCCCTCCTCCAGCCTCTGGGACCCAGGGCCCACAGGCTGCCAGGCCCCTGCTGGCAGGCAGGGAAGATCCCAGCAACCTTAAAAGGGTGGGAACCACACCTTTTTCATGGCTGTGTGCATTTTGCTTGAAGGTGTCTGCAATCAAAGCCCCCCCACCCAACCTCCCACAGGGGGCGGGGGGAAGAAAAAAAAAAACCTTTTGTTTCAAATGGTAGAATTCCAGATGCAGGACCCCAGATTATGGGGAGCGGGCGGGGGGAAATATTTGGGGCAGTGGAGGCCTTTCAAGGCTCCCTCATATCACATCAAGAAGGCCACCTGCTCCCCCCTCAGAGTGCCACTGCCCTTCCAGGTGACTCTCCCTGCAGCCAGTTCAGCTTCTCTCTCATCCTGAGGCTGTGAGTTCTTACATTTTCAGGTAGCAAACAGGAGCCAAAGGGGAGGTTGTTAGGTTGCTAAGCTTATGTTTTCTGCAAGCTTGGAGCTCTTTGACCAAGATTGCCACTATTTATACATCAGGGATGTTAGTTAATAGATTAAATAACCGGGATCTTTAACAGCTGGACCATAGGCATCCTCAGCCCAGCCCTGGGTTTGATAGATGAGGCCCTTGAGACCCAGAGATGACGACCTGCCCAAGGTCACACTACTTGTTAATGGCAGAGCCACAACTCTGACCAGCCTCCTAGCTCCTCATCCCAGTGTGCCTGCTGTTACCCTGTGCTTTAAGTTTAGAGTAGCTCTGTGTTAGGGACCTAGCATAGCACCTGTGTGGCACAGAGTAGTTGCTCAGTAAATACTGGGGAAATGAATGAACATGCCCCCAACAAGAGGGCTGGATTAATACATCTTTTGCAAGAAGTGGGGCTTCCATGGTGCTTGGGATTCTAGCTCCTTCCCACTGAGTGTGCTAGCAAAATGTTTCTCCAGGGTAGTTGGCCAACAGTGAGCCCCATTGGAGCCTGGCATCATGTTTGGTCACTTCAAGCTCAGTCATTGTGTGGGAGGAGACTGTGGGTCTGGAAGTGGGTCCAAGCATGAGCCAAATTGGCAACTCCAGATAAGAGCGATTAATGCTGTGACTCTTTCATTCATTACCCTCAACCAATATCTGAACAGGTTGCAAAAGACCAAGGCATGTCTGTTCCTGCAGGGGTTCTTGTCATCCTGCAATCCTGCCAGGCATTGTGTGAAGAGACCACAGCCCCACAGATCCAGCATTTCTGGGGGTGGGAGGCCCCTGGGCTCTGGGCTGCCCAGAACTCTGTGAACCTAATGTTCATGCCTCTGGGGTCCTGCCTGCTGGGCATTGGCTGTCTGTGAACACTGCTATGGCATGTGGGAGGGGGACAGCTCTTTGGTAAAAAGTGAAAGGAGGAATCCAGGTCATTCAGGCTACTATTACCAATTTTAATAAAGTATTTGGAGAAGAAAGAGGCTGAAATGAATGATTAAAATAATATTTTGCATATAGTAGAAGTTCAGGAACCTCACTGACTTGAAACTTAGGAGAGCTGAGCTTGGTTTGGTAAATTGATCTTTGCACCACCTGTGGACACAGAGCTGATGAATAAATTAATGCAGATGTAATGTGTAGTAGCAAGAAAGGAATATGCATGTGACTTTCTTGTGATGATGAATTTTGGGCAGAAGCAATTCAGCTCCATTCATCTTGGTAAGTCTTTTCACTGGCCACCTTCCAGGTGCCAGGCCCTGTGCTAAATGTCCTATAAGTATTGCTTTATTGCATCCTCATAAGATCCCTATGAGGTAGGAATTATCATTCTTCCCATTTTAAAGACAAGGAAACGGAGGTCAGATAAGTGGAAGACCACTGGGATTCACACCAGAGCAGTCTGACTCTAGGGTCAGTGTGCTTAGCTACCACATGTGCAGGTTTTTTATGTGAATAAAATAGAATAGGAAAAAAATAGAAAAGGAATAGAAATAGAAAAATAGAATAGGAATAGAAAAGGAAAAAGAAAAAAGATAAGCCATGACCCCTACTCTTCCAGAAGCTTCTGATCTCTTTGGAAAAGGAAAACACAGAATGTGGCTGTGCTCCTTGAGGCCAGGAGTGGGCTTGACTCTCTCAGCATTCCCTACCCCTCTGAGAAAGGGGCTAAGAAAGATGGAAGTGGAGCAGTTGGCCAGGCCTTCATCCCTTCCCCTACACCGTATATCCCCGGCCCCTGCCCTCTTCTGGGAAGCTCACTGTGTGTGGGGAGGCCCAGGAACTTGCCATCAGCTTCATGCCCCACTGTAACCTGTCCCTTCCCCCAGCAGCTTTATGCCCACTCCAGGTTATCAGTAAAACCAGGTGCCTTGAAAACCTCGAGATGGATGGACAGGGTGGTGAGGTGAAGAAGGCTATGCCTGACATGCTCCACTTGCCATCCTCTTCTTTTGGAGTCTATCTTCTGTTTCCACCAGGGCTGGGCTAGGGACATAGGACACTCTACTGCACTGCCAAATCAATAATCAAAACTGAATCTTGCAGACAAGGGCCAGGAGAAGGTAGGCACACCCAACAGCCATTCAGAATTCTGCAGCTCTGGCCCCAGAATGCTTCCTCCAGACTCACAGATGCGAGCCAAAAAGGTCTTTCAAGTTTATCACCCCCACCCTACCCCTCCATGTCCCTCATTTTGCTGAGGAGAACAGTAAGGACCAGGGAGGGAGAAGTATTTGCCCTAGAACACACAGCCCCATAGAGGCAGGGCTGGGCTAGAAGCTGGACTCCTGTCTCCCAGCCCCAACTCCTGTGTATATGTGCCCGTGGCTTCGGGAAGCACCATTCCGACCCATGGTCATCCTGTAGACTGCAGGGGCCAGAGTCATGAGAAAGGTAACTTGTTTGCCTGACATCTTCACAGCCCTGCCCAAAAGCAAACCACCCATCGTTCCTGATGGGCACCTTTGGCAGCCACCAAAACAAATCCACCAAAAGCAAAGAGAAAAAAGAGAAATAGGGCTGGGAGCCAGTGTTTGCTCCTGGTGGTAACCTGGGCATATTTAACTTGTCAGTTTGTCCAGGCCAGATACTGTTTTGTTCCTGCTTGGAACAGATTTATCCAGCCTATGTGTTCCTTCTTGGCAAAATCCTTAAAGAGAGAGGAGGAAGGGACGGTACCCAGGGCATGTAGGATATTTGCCAAGTGCCTGCTCCCCACCTGCCTCAAGCCTTATCCCCTCTTTCCACCCCCAAATGACCACCTTAGTTGATACTGAGTGGGCTTTGAATTTCTCCCGCAGGATGGGGTGCACACGTGGCATTTTGCCATTGGCTTATTTTGGTTTGGGAGTTGCAGAGGCAGGCACTAGGAGTTGATGTGTTTATTTTAGCATGCTTACATGGCACCTGATATATGTCAGCGGCTGTTCTAAGCACTTTACAAATATTGGCTCAGGTAATCTACTCAGCTTTTACAGATGAGGAAACTGAGGCAGAGAGCGCCTAAAACATTTAGTCTAAAACTAAATGAGATGTTTTAGTCTCATCACATCACACAGTGAGATGGCAGAACCAGGATGCAGAGTCTGCCTTGGAGTCCCTGCTGTTAAGTGCTGCCTTTCTGCTGGGACTGCCAGGTTCTTGCCACTTTGACAAGTAATGTAACCAACTGGGTGTCTGTTTCCTCATCTGTAAAATGGGGAGAATAATATTAACCTTCAAACGGTCACTTTGAGAAGCACGAAGGGCTCCACTTTGAGAAGCATGAAGAAGCTCAGCCCACTTCTTACCTGACTGTGTTCCCAGCTGGGGTTGGTTCGTCTCCCTGTTTCCTCATCTCTCCATGGTCAGTGGGCTCTGGCAGCTCTTATTGCCTTATGGCACCAGTGAGTTCCCGAGGAGATTTCTGGACCCCTTTCCCCATAGCAACCTTCCCATGTTCAGTCCAAAACCAAACCTATTGTCTGTATTATTCATTGTTATTTCTATGCTATTTACGTTGCTGTATTATTTGTATGTTTCTTCTTGCTGTTAATGCTTTTATTTATTGAAAAGCTCTTCTCAGAGAGAACTCCCAGGTTATAGGCAAAAGCCACATAAAGGCAGCTGGGCTAAGGTCACCTGCAGATCTCTGCTTGGCCAGAGTTGGTCGTTCTACTCCCTTCCACCCTTTGGAATCGCAGCTTACCTACCCTGGACCACTGGTTCACTCTCAACTAAAATTCAGGCCTGTGTTCAGAAGATGCCTTATTCCACCCCTAACACTGAAGGTTGAGGAAAGCCTCTGAGTGCCAGGCAGGGTCAGTGCCTGCCAATCTGCAGCCAGAGATTCCCCTAATGGGGGCCACTCTCCCTTTCCAATCCTGGTCTCTTCTCTTGGTTATCCAACACCCCTCACTCTTGGGGGGAAAAAAACAAATATTCTAAGGGAGACTTACACTTTATTTAAATTTGAAATTCCCTGCTGTTCTTTGCTAAGTACCTTAATTTTTCCCAATTGAAACAAAGAAAGAGAAAAAGGTGTAATGATGGAAATGGATGGAATTTGAGCACAGGAAGTGTCATGAGACTTCCCATTGTTTAGGCAGTGTTTGATGTTCTTAAGAATGTATACAGAATTAACTTTGACCAACAATAGTAGCTTAAATCTGGTGGCTCCATCAGCCGATGGAAAGTGAGTAGTATTTTATACATTGCAAAGACACAGCCGAGGAACCGAGATGGTAAGTTCTGTGTGTGTCCCACTTTACTTTTCAAGTGCTTTCCTTTACAGACAAGCTCTAACCGGATCCTCACAAAGATCCTACAAGGCAGGATTTGCCCATTTGACAGACTGGAAAATCGATACCTGGAAAGAAAAGGGGTGTATTGTGGGTTAATGACGAGATCTTAAGAACGAGAAAGCAGAGCCCCACGGGGCTGGCGTATTTGGCCCTCCTCTCGGCTGCCAGCATCTTAGTACTAAGTCTGTAGCCATGCCGTGTTATGTGCACAGGTCTTGTTGGCGTTCATCTTGAATGCAACCCGAATCCTGGCTCCATCTTCCCTCTTACTTTTCCCTTGCCTCATTTTTCTTCCTTATTTTTGATGTGTGTTTACCTTGCACTATAGGCGCATTTGTAAGCTGGCTCAAATCCTTTTGGGAACAAGGCGGGTTATAAATGCACACGTTCCTACACAGGATGTTATTAGTCATTTCATAAGGTCCCTTGTGAAGGAGATTAGACAATGGCTTCTTTTGTAACCTTGGGCACACCCTCTTTCCATAGGGGTCAAGTGAGAGTGTGGGTCTGTAGGGTCTGTGAGGACCCCAGCAACTTTGACAGTCTGAATATCTTCTATTCCAACCCGGTTAGAGTCACACCATCCAATTTGAGATAAAGTAAGATGTAAAAATCTGGTTTTTCTAGTCTAACTCTAGATTGGTTTGCATTAAACCAGTGGTAGTTCTCAGCCTTCCAGAGGAATGAAATATAGGATGTAGGCACATCCCCTTCCTGCGGTGAGATGACCACACCACACAAATGTTACAGCACTGAGAAGGAAGTCGTTTACATTTCAAATAAATAAAACCCTATATAACATAAAGAATATTAGTGTTACAGGGAATCCTCATTTATCTGGCTACCTCCTGTATCGGGGACAGAGCCAAGAACCTGAGAGAGAAAAAATAATCTGGGACCAAGAAAAGAGATGAGAGAATACATGCACTAACACATTCCCTTGGGGCCTGCGACACATAGGGCCTATTTACTCCTGTTTTATGCACAATTTAAACATTGAGTTTTCTAGATTCCAAGCCTACATGGGACCAGATGGCAAATGAGAATATGGGGTAGGGGACTGCTAATGAGAATTCAGTTATGCACCAGCTCTTCCCACATTTGGTGGCTCTAGGAGGCAGCACTGGGTGAGGATTGGCATTGCCGGTGAGAGTTTCTCTGGGTTCCTATTATGCAGACTTGACTTCTTCAGATCTTTTAAACAATTCCCATAAAGAGACTAGGACTTGAGCATTTAGCAGTGGCAATATAACTCAGAGTGTGACTCATTTAATCAGAGGACACAGATGCCAGAGGCACTTGCAGGTAAGACTTGAAATGAGGCAGTGGGAAACATCGGGATGGAGGATGAGGACAAGTGTATTATGGGATGATGCTCACTATCAAATGGCTAGTAAAGAACACATGGTGAAAAAGCTGCCTTTATAATAGAGTCCTAGACACATCAAGTTTTCCACAAGGTGTCTATATTGCTTTCAAGTCTTAAGAAGCACAAAGTTTTATTTTCTAAAATGGAAGGAAATGCCAGACCCAACGGGACTGTTGAGTCAGGAGAGGAAACCCTTAAAGAATTGAACAGGGCAGATTTTGGAGACTGCCATGAAAGAAAGGCAGCTATAGGCTTGGCCTGGCTTTTGGGATGCAGTCAATGGCTACAGGCCTCTGGGGTTCCCCTGGTCTCCCTGGTTACAGCTCAGGCCTTGTCCGGTGCCAGAGAACAGCCCCAGGCCTCTGCCCCTACCTGCACAGGAAGCCAAAGGAACAGCCAACTCTGAGGACAGCATCAGGAAGTGACTAGTGGACAGGGCGATGGCTGTGGCTCAGGGTCATGGCTGGGAAACTCTGAAAGGGAGGACTCTGAAAGCCGTGTCAAGTCCAAAGGCCAAAGCTGGATGCAGAGTCTGAGAGGCCTTTGGCAGCAGAGGGTATCCCTAAGATCTCCCTCTGTCCTGCTTGGGTATCCCTAAGGCTCCCGGGTCATTTGTGAGAGCTGGGGTCTATCCTCAGACTGCTTCCTCCTACTCCTCCTACCTCTCGACTGACCTCCTGGCCACTCAGATGGACTCCTGACCCTTGGTCATGCCTACCTGTCAGGACCGCAGGTGACAGGGCCGCATGCTCGGGATTGTGCCCTGCCCTAACCCCTGCTTGCTTACTGGGAACACTGGGAACCCCTGCTTGCTTACCGCTGCCAAAGGCCTCTCAGACTCTGCATCCAGCTTTGGCCCTTGGGCTTGACACAGCTTTCAGAGTCCTCCCTCTCAGGGTTTCCCAACCATGACCCTGAGCCACAGCCATCACTCTGTACACTAGTCACTTCCTGACCCTGTCCTCAGAGTTGGCTGCTCCTACAGCCTCCTGTGCTTCATGCCTTTTGAGCCCTAGGGCTTCCAGACCAAATTCAAAACCCTGAGAGGGGAAGGACGGAGGGAAGTGCCATTTTCATGGAGTGTGTGTGCTCCCATATTTACTTGAACCTCTCAAGAACATTTCATGAGGCCAGGAGTTTTGACCTCAAAGAACAGAGCCAAATTCCAGAAAGACATCGTCATCCCTCTGAGTATATCCTGGAGTGAGTGGCTCAGGGTGGACTAATCCACAGTCCTGTGGCCAGTGGCCAGTGTCTCTCTTTTGTAAGACTTTTGAAATTGTAGCAATATATTTGGATCATTCATCAACATCTTGGTGCTACCTGACATATAACCCCCGTTTCAAAATCCATGTTTTCTTCTCTTCCCTTCTTCCTTCCTTCTCTTCTTTCCTTTGGATCATGGCGGCAAGCTCCCTGGGTCTTTTCTCATGCCCTAATCATCATGGAGGCCCCAACAAGGAAGCCATCCCCTTGTACCTTTGTGCCCTATATTACCGAGGGAGGGGCAGAGAAGCGGAAACAAGATGGGGTGCAGTCTAGCTCCCCTCCCTCTGCTAGCTGACCTTATACAGTTTATCTAGACCTCCTTGTACCTCAGTACCCCATTTGTAAAATGGGCATGCTGATCCTCACCCTCAAATCTTGTAAGGGTGAAAATAAGAAACTGACTATAAAGCCTTTTATATGTTATCTGGCCTATATCATTAGATGCTCAGTAACATCTAATGAACAATCAGCCTGAATAATTTCAAGTGTATATGCTTCACTATGCCTTTAAAGGCAAAGGGAAGAGGAGACTTTCGATATTCAGAGTCCAGCCCTTTTGTGGAAGATAGAGTTGGGGTTGATTCTGACATTACAATATCACTGCTCTCAAAGGCCAGGCACCAGAAGCCCCAGCCAGGAACCCACCCTGCCTGGCTTCGGATACCCATTGTTCCCCTCACAGCTGTTTGCTTTGGGGAGAGTGAGTTAACATCCCTGGGCCTGCATTTCCTCCCTTGTGAAATGGAAGTTATAGTACTGCCCAAACCACCAGGTGAGAAGTAAACAAGACAATACTTGCAAAGCGCTTAGCACAGTGCCCGACACCCACTAAGTGTTCAATAAGGGCTCACCATGATTATTTTCAAGTGTGCCCCGTCTTATGCAAGACACAGCTCTGGAAAAGTTGTGAAACCAAATCCCGTTTTCCCACTAACTGACTTCATCACTACACTAAGACTTTATCTTTGCCTCTGATCATTTGTGGAGGGCAGTGACTCTGAACACCTCAGCACCAGGCTTCCTGCCTCCTCCCAGCTCCGTCTCCTTCTCATGCAGTGGAAAATAAGAAATGTAGGTGGCGTGAATAATGATTCTTTATGGTACTTATTTGTTAAATGTAGATTTATTTATTCTATTCATATATCAATCATCTGTTCTATCAATCATCTATTTGAGAAATGCCACCTATAATTATTTCCTCTTTCCCTACCGTGGGTAAAACAACATATAACTGATACAACAAACCGACTATAGTTCTACCAGTCGACAACCTGCCTTTCACCTGAGGTGTTTTCTTTTGTTTTGTTTTTTAACATTTTAGAGGTCATAAACTTTCTTGAAAATCTGATGAATACTAGTAGGCTGTCTCCCCAGAAAAAGAACATGCTTACATACTTGTACACGTTCTGCATGTGGTTTAGCTGGGGATTTAAGGGTTCTCTGAAGCCCACCAGAGACCCTGTGAAGGACCCTGTGGAAGCCAGAGCCCAGCTCTCCTATGTAAATACCCTGTGTCGCAGGATAGCGCATGGTGCGGTGGGTGTGCACTGAAGCCCTCCCCACCATATTTGGACCCCTAAGTCTGGCAAGCCAACCCACCCCCTCGCCCACTGCCAGCTGGTCCCACCCACCCTCCTACGGTATCCTCCCTCCTGTGGCGGGGCTGGCTGGACTGTGTCCCTCCCCGTGGCTGTCACCTTACCTTTGTCCCACTGCTTCCCCACCCACATATCTGCATCTGACCCACAGTGCGAGTATGGAATGACCTCCTCTGACTGATCACAGCAGGGCTCATGGAGGATGTGGAGCTCAAGCAGAGAGAAGAGAGACCCAGTTTTCAATGCGGAGAAACCACAGAAAGCACAGAAACGCGAGCTCCAGGTGCAGCTGAAGTCAGAGCTGTCAGGGAGATTGGAACAGAGACTGGAATGGTGTTCCAGGCTTGATTTTTTTCCCTCCCGTCTGATTGGAGATTGAAGAAATCAGCAGTGGCAAAATGCCTGGTTCATGAACCAGAACTGCCTGGGTTCTTGGTCTCAGTTTTCACATTGACTAGGTGTGTAGCTCTGGGCAAGTCACAGGTCGCTTCAGCAATCCAGCCTCCATTTCCTCATCCTTAGAGTCAGGAGACTGAAGTGCTGGTGGCACTGGGGTGAGATGGACTCTCTTGAACAATGCAGGTGTCAGCCCAAGTGGAAAATGCAATTTAGCACACCATGTTATGCACCCTGCCCATGTTCATACCCGCTTTCATCCTTCTGAGAATCTCATCCAAGGCAGTCATTCAAAATACGAGGGCAGTATGTCTAAGGATGTCCATCCTGATGTCAGCTCTAATATGGAAAAGGCCCCAGTGTCCCAGAGTATAGGAGTGGTTACGTATGCCATGTTGTGTCTGCTGGTGGCATTTTATGCAGCTCTGAGAAATGATCAATGTGGTGAACATGCTTCCGATACAACCCAGCAGTCAAAAACCTCCTCCTGCTCCCATCCTCCAGCGACAACACACCTGAAGGGCACCAATTCTCACCCAGGGGCCACTAACCAGCAAGGCCACGCCAATCAGTTACCAATCGTCACTGCTTCTTCCATCTCAGCAGCATGCATCCTTAGAGATCTGTGAAAAATGCAGGTGTGGAGTTTAGATTCTGACTCAGTGGCCCTGAGCTGGGGAGTCTGCATTGTAAGCATCTGTCCAGGAAATTCTAGCAAAGGATCAAAATCCGTGTACTGAGAAATGCCACCATGCTTCAGTCCTAGCGCAGCATATCCTTACATGGCACAATCCAGGCTGTCGTACCTCTACTCTTCATCAGTGAGATATAAAGCCTCTATCAGGGACTTCAATTTTGCATTTATCACTGCTAGGTAAATCTGCTAACTATGTGAGACAGAAGGCTGCTTAATCTCTGCTTTGAGATTCCCCAGAACAGCATCCACAGCCTCAGACAAGGCCCTAGTCTGTTTTACCCCTATTAGTTTAACAAGTCGTACTTTCTGCTTTGCTTTGGTTTCTCCTACTGCATTTTTTTTTTTTTTTTTTGAAATGGAGTCTTGCTCTGTCTCCGAGGCGGGAGTGAAGTGGCACAATCTCAGCTCACTGCAATCTCCGCCTCCTGGGTTCAAGCAATTCTCTTACCTCAGCCTCCCAAGTAGCTGGGGTTACATGTATGTGCCACCACACACAGCTAATTTTTGTATTTTTAGTAGAGACAGGGTTTTGCCATGTTGGCCAGGCTGGTCACGAACTCCTGACCTCAGGTGATCTGCCCAACTTGGCCCCCCAAAGTGCTGGGATTATAGGTGTGAGCCACTGTGCCAGCCTCTCCTACAGCATTTGAAATCCAAAACTATTCTGAGCCACGTTATGCAGTTTCCCAAGATTTACAGTGACTTTTACAGGCAGTAAATGTGACCTGAGTTCAGATCCTGGCTCTGAGCTGCCATTCTATAAAAAGAGAATAATAATATACTTACTTCATAGAATTGTTGTTAAGAGTAAAAAGAAATAATGCACGCAAAGCTCTTAGCACAATGCTTGCCACCATTATGATTATTTTCCTGTTCTTGGGGGTGAACAGTGGGTCTTTTCTTTGACATGGTCTTTGCAGGAGGCAAAGCTCATTGTTTTGATCATTGTAGGGGCCATTTAGTTCTGCCCTGTTCCCCCATCCATCCTACAAGCTTAACCTTGACCTGTTGACAAGACAGACAGTCCTTGTCTCACTGGCCTTGCAGTGGGGTGAAGGTCATTGTGCTGACCCACTACCCTGATGATTTGTCTTGGCCTGCATTGCTAGATGGGGAAAGGCTGTATGTTGGGTCAGCCATACTCACTATCTCCCAGCAGTGGCATGCTGACTAGCACTAGGGCTGAGGCCAACCTCTGTCTCAGTATGCTGGAGCCAGCTGGAGAAGATGCTTTTCTGGAAGGTGTCAGAGCCCTGTTTTGTGTTGAAACAACAAAAAAAACTGCTGTGTTTACCCCTTCCCCATCTAGCAGTCAGCCACCCAGCCCAGCTTCTGGTCCTTCCACTCACTGTGACTCCTCACACATCACACCCACATGAGGATGCTTGCATAGACATGCATGTATACACATACACACGCACATGGGCACACACACACCTGCCCTCATCTTCCCCATCCCTGTTACTACTCTTCCTCCTCCAGGTTAAATACCAGCAAAGGGAAAAGTGGGCACTGACAAAATGTGTAAGCTGGCAGGATCTAGTCTAATTTAGAGGTGGATAACAAAACCTTATAGCCAATGAACAGGACTGGAATCTGATAACCCACGAGAGTGTGCTATGGTTTTCTGTTGAGATCTCTATAATTTCTCCTCACAACCACTCCTCTTTTCGATCAAAGATAATCAAAGTAAGATTATTCTTCTTTACAAAATAAGTCTGGTCTCATTACCTTTGGTCTTAATTACTTATGTAAGTACAGCAAGAATGATAATTGATCACATAGGCCTTTTTAAGTTTGCTTTGCCGGAACTTTTCATAAGGAATCTCAGATTGTACTTTTGAAAGCTATGAAACCAGGGCAAGAACTAATCATCAGATTTTGCCTATAGTACCTACAGATTTGGGTGGATCTTCTCTTCTTGAAGTTCCCAAAATATGCTAAGGCTCCTGGGCCTGGCAGGAAGTGACCTTCTTTTCTCATCTGTAATGCCAAGGACACTGTAAGCCAGGTACCAGACTGGTTTTCCCTAGAAGGTATTGTAAGCACTGGGTCCATCAAGTCCACTTCAATTCCTTAAGACTGCCTGGTCATATCTGATGCATCATTTTCTTTTTTTTTTTTTTTTTTTTTTTTTGAGACGGAGTTTCGCTCTTGTTACCCAGGCTGGAGTGCAATGGCGCGATCTCGGCTCACCACAACCTCCGCCTCCTGGGTTCAGGCAATTCTCCTGCCTCAGCCTCCTGAGTAGCTGGGATTACAGGCACGCGCCACCATGCCCAGCTAATTTTTTGTATTTTTAGTAGAGACGGGGTTTCACCGTGTTGACCAGGATGGTCTCGATCTCTTGACCTCGTGATCCACCCGCCTCGGCCTCCCAAAGTGCTGGGATTACAGGCTTGGGCCACCGCGCCCGGCTGATGCATCATTTTCAAATGTGATGTTCCAGTCAAAGCCTTGGTTATATTACCAGTATTTCCTATCATGTCCTGTCACAAGGAGGACAGATTCTTAGTTAACTTGTGCAAATACATATATTCCATGAAGATGAGAACATTCAATAAGAATTTTGGTCTGGGCATGGTGGCTCATGCCTGTAATCCCAGCACTTTGGGAGGCCGAGGTAGGCAGATCACCTGAGGTCAGGAGTTCGAGACCATCCTGGCCAGCGTGGTGAAACCCCTGTCTCTACTAAAAATACGAAAAAAAAAAAAAAATTAGGCATGATGGCAGGTGCCTGTAATCCCAGCGACTTGGGAGGCTGAAGCAGGAGAATCACTTGAACCTGGGAGGTGGAGATTGCAGTGTGCTGAGATCGCGCCATTGTGCTCCAGCCTGGGTGACAGAGCGAACTTCTGTCCTCCTCACACCTAAAAAAAGAATTTCTGAATTCTGGAGGGGTTAGGCAGGGAGAAAAAGATAAATGCTTCATTTCTGTTTTAAAAAAGAACAATCTACTAAACTGTTGTGAGTTCACAGATAGCTTAAGAGAAAAGGAAAAGGGATTCCTTAAAGCTGGGAATAATATTCCAAACAAAAACAATAGTCATCCTTCATCAGTTCGTTCAGTCCCATGTAATTAATTCTTGCTCTGCTTGATCTTGGGTCAGCAGTTTTAAGAACCTATCAGCTTCTTCACCAGAGGTTTAGAAATCTGGATTAAGTTCAATGGTATGGTCTAAAAATTACTGAAGCAGGGCTGTGTGTGGTAGTTCACGCCTGTAATCCTAGTACTCTGGAAGGCTGAGGCAGGCAGATACTTCAGGTCAGGAGTTCAAGACCAGCCTGGCCAACATGGTGAAACCCTGTTTCTACTAAAAATACAAAAAATTAGCCAGACATGGTGGCATGCGCCTGTAATCCCTTCTACACAGGAGGCTGAGGCACAAAAATCACTTGAACCCAGGAGGTGGAGGTTTCAGTGAGCCGATATGGTACCACTGCACTCCAGCCTAGGTGACAGAGTGAGACTGTGTCTCAAAAAAAATAAATTGATAAAAATTTTAAAAAAGTAAAAATTACTAAAGCAACCCTATCAGAAGCCTGCACCCCAGATGACCTGACATAGTCCCTGTTTGTTGAAGACAAAATATTCTGATGGCAAACATGTTCAGAGAAGAATCAGAATAAAATAAAAACTGTCCATGGATGACAAGAGACTTAAAATGGCCATAGTTAAAGATCTGATGAGAGTGCATTTGACAAGGAAATTTGGCAATTTCTGTGGCACATGTGTTTTAAACAATAACCAAAATTATGACTGATAACATTATACCAGGACACATCATCAACAGCAAGTATACTGACAATTTTCTTGGAAGTTTATACAATTTCTGAAATATTTATACAAATAACATTTACCCACACAAGAGTAACATATAATATACATATAAATATATATGGTATACATGCATCTACCCCATACAAATATAACATAGGGAAAGTTAAGCATCTCTTTTCTGACAATACTTTCCACACAATTCAACATATCAAATAAACCTAATTTTTTTAATATCTCTTTTTGCAGGTGAAAGAAAAATTCTTTTGAGATTTCCAGAGGCCTTCTGGGAAATATAAAAGTCAGTTCTAGATCAAGATTTTACTTAGAATGTGAAGTAGGCACTAGCAAATTGTCTGTCACATACCAGTATTATCTAGCAGACTAGCAAATTTTACGAATATATCATTTTATGTTTTATTGGTACATATTGTTTCATAGTATAGTTCTTTGTGTGGCAAAAAAAAAAAAAAGCTATTAACTTGCCCAAACATATGTAGCCTCTCTGTACTATATAAAAATAAGTAGTCAAGAGTATATAAACTTATGCTTAGTAATTAATGTTACAGTAATTTATTTAGCAATCATCTAGTAATGAATATCAGTTGGCCGGGCGCGGTGGCTCAAGCCTGTAATCCCAGCACTTTGGGAGGCCGAGGCGGGTGGATCACGAGGTCAAGAGATCGAAACCATCCTGGTCACATGGTGAAACCCCGTCTCTATTAAATATACAAAAATTCAGCTGGGCATGGTGGCGCATGCCTGTAACCCCAGCTACTCAGGAGGCTGAGGCAGGAGAATTGCCTGAACCCAGGAGGCGGAGGTTGCGGTAAGCCGAGATCGCACCATTGCACTCCAGCCTGGGTAACAA
>NW_016107375.1:3582070-3636465 GCF_001604975.1 Cebus imitator
TTAATTTAACCTGACATAGGTCTAAGGTTGCAAATTACAAAAATTTTGGAAACTATTTTTAGTCAGATATTATAAAACATAATTATTATTGAAATGTCCATTTATAAAACTTTTATCTCACATTAAACTAATGCACATGTTCTTAACATATAGTATCCTTGGGTTGTTGATCAAAATTTCAAAATACACTAGACAAAGCTAGCTATCACCTCAAATTATTTTCCTGTTAACTATTTTTACAACGTATCCATTTTAGGCAAGTATCTAAACAAAAAAAATCACAAAAATCAAAAAACCTAGGAAAAAAGTTAAATACAAAATGTATAATTGTATTATACTCAATGCTGATAACTCAAAAGATACAGCTGGTTTTATTAAACCAACAATATTAAATTATTCTTACTTTCAAATGGTTTACCTAAATCACGTGAACTTGAAAAACATTTGGATTGGCTTCTATATTTCTGATATTTTAAGGAATATTTAATTTAAGCCAATTTGAATAGAGGTCTCATAAAAGATTTTATAAATTAATTTGGTAATGCTATCCAGAGGTAGGAAAATATCACATATGCATACATACATGCACATGTAAACATACAGACATACACAAATAAAGACCATTTCACCTTTTATTCTGAAATTTCAGCCATGAGTTATGTAAACACAGTAAAACAAAGCTCACTGGCCTACATCTGTATCATCATTGGCTCTCGTCATTGCCCCACTTCCTGTTTCTATCTGAATTGCATTTTGACAGATGGGACAAGTTAAGGTCACCTGCTCAACATGAAAGCTAAAGCTTTTTACAAATATTTGTGGAGGAGACTTTTAAGATTTTCTTTTGCCCTGATATGTAGTTGTCTAGCAGGGATCCCTGAATACCTTGAGACCCGCAGTCAGGACAGGGGTCTAAAGTTCCCATGACTGTAGAGAGTTGAGGGGCTGGAGTGTCGGTGGTGGGCAGAGAGATGGAAAAGGGGACATGCTGAAGAATCCAGGGAGCTGAAGGGAAGATGAAGGTGGTAAGAGGAGGAGAAAGGAGCAAAAGCAGGGGGAAAGGACAGGCCTTTGAGGGGCCAGCTATAAGTCATTGAAGTTCTAGGTTATTCTGAGTAAATCATGCCAGCAAGAAAGGAAGCAGACAGAGTTAGTGCCATTATTGTGGGGTGTATAGTCAGCTGGGCTTCCAGAAGAGGGTTTTCAGTCCACTGAGAAGCTCCCATGTTATTAACTAATGACTTCTCCCGACAAAGACACCTAGAACTCTAACCCAGCCCTGGTTTGCCTGAGTCTCTAACCCAGATTATTCTAGAGTAGAAGCCTCCCCAAAGAACCAGGAATGCCTCCTCTCGAGGGTCAGAGAGTGATTCTCTACTGAAAAAGAGCCAAGAAGACATCCATCCAGGAAGATTCTTTCTCAATAAGTACCTTTCAACCTAAGAAAGCTGGTACTGTAACCCAGCCTCAGAGAGCACACTCAGAACCTTCCGAGTCAAAATGTGTCTTTCAGTGGACTACCATCTGGAGCACTGGGTTGCATCAGGAGTAGAACTCACCCACGGACTCCCCAGGCCCTCAGTTGGAGTGAAGACAAAGCCTTCAAAGACACACACTCGGAGTCCTGAGTGAGAGGTTGAGGATGCAGTCATAAATCTGAGGCTGCCCAAGCCACAGCACAATAACTTTTTTTTTCTGTGTCAGAGCACTGTAAATATTAAAGACAAAATTGGCCTGGTGCGGTGTATTTTGGGAGGCTGAGGCAGGCAGATGGCTTGAGCTCAGGAGTTTGCAACCAACCTGGGTAACTTAACAAAACCTGTCTCTACAAAAAAATACAAAAATTAGCCAGGTGTGCACCTGTAGCCCCAGCTACTTGGAAGGCCGAGGTGGGAGGATTATTTGAGCCTGGGAGGTTGAGGCTGCAGGGAGCCCTGTTTGTGCCACTGTACTCCAGCCTGGGTGACAAAGCGAGGCCCTGTCTCAAAAAAAAAGTTATTCATGTAACTTGTTAAGATGGTAAAGAAAAGTTTTTTTTTTTCTTTTCTGAGAAGGTGTCTCTCTCTGCTGCCCTGGCTGGAGTGCATTGGAGTAATCTTGGCTCACTGCAACCTCTGCCTCCCAGCTTCAAGCAATTCTCCTGCCTCAGCCTCCCGGGTGGCTGAGATTACAGGCATGCACCACCATGTCCAGCTAATTTTTGTATTTTTAGTAGAGACAGGGATTTCACCATGTTGGCCAGGCTGGTCTCGAACTCATGACCTGAAGTGATCCGCCCACCTCAGCCTTCTAAATGCTGAGATTACAGGCGTGAGCCACTGCTCCTGGTCTTTAGACTTTATTCAGGACTATTGCAGTAGGGGTACTCCCACTTGTCCTTGTGATATTCGGAGTTGAGCCAGATTGCAATCAGGGAGAGGGATCGGGTTCAACACCAAATACAAGGACAACTATCGATTTATAGCCAAGGTGCAGAGGGTGGTGAATGAATGGAAAATTACCAAGAGGAGACATCAAAGGTAGGGGGATCCTCGCTGAACTGACTTAACAGGATTCTTGCTGAAGGTAGGCCAGCAGGTCAAGATGATTAGATATCAAGGGATGGGGGATTCTCGCTAACCTGACTTAGCAGCATTTTTGTTAAAACTGGACTAGGCAGGCCAAACATGAGCCCAAGGACAAGAGCTAAGACAAGGGGGCTTAGAGGAACCTGTCTCCTGTTTATTGAGTCTTTGTCAGCTCTTAGGGAGTATTTGTTATGCCAAAGAGCCCCAATTAACTGGTTTGATAATGGGGCTCTCACAGATTCTGGGACCAGGAAGGGAAGGACAGACCAATTTTCACCGTTTACCAAAGGGAATGTAGGTTGCAGTTAGAGTTTGCAGCTGGTGTAGCCAGACCTCAGCTCTTGGGGCTGCCTAGACCCTCAGGGATCCTGGCTTACACATAGTAAGTGCTAATTTAATATAAGGCAGGTGAATTAGTGGTTTGTCCTAGGATGAGGTTCTTTGTTCATTTTTTTCTTAGTTTTCTGTGCATAAATGTTCTCTTAAAAACAGAAAGTGTCTTTAGAAGCACAGAGTTAAATCTTCCCCCTGCTTTGGAGGTAAGTGCAGGTGACCCTGCTGGAGGAAGAGAGCTGGTGTCGAGAGCAATTCCCCTGGGAGGCAGGCAGCCAAGGTTCCACTGCAGCAGCTCCACCTGTGCTCCCAGTGTGACCTCGGCCAAGTCACCTCCCCACCCTCAACCCCACTTCCTGACTGTAGATGGAAGTATAACGCTGCTCCTGGCCCCTGAGGGTGGGAAGCAAATGAGGTGAGAGGTTGCTGGACATGGAAAAGTGGTTTGCCTAAGGATGGAGCTGAATGATCTGGACTCACCCACCTGAGTTCATGGTAGATGTTTATCTGTTTATTATCTTTCCCCTACTAGAAGAAGGTCAGCTCCACGAGTGTAGAGGCCATGTGGATTGTTCACCACTTTATAGCCAAAGCCCGGAGTCGTGTGGGGCACTACCATCGGCACTTATCGGCAGTTTGCCAGACTCCATCAGTCTCCTCCACTTCTTCAAGAACATAATGGTGATCCAGAGAAAGGGAGTCCTTTGGCCTTACCGGCCGTTGGCTGCCCCTGTCCTGCAGGGGCTGGAAGGCAAGGGCAAGGAGCTGTGGCCCCAGAGGGAGGACTGGGTGCCGGCAGAGCCTGCCTCCCATTAGGAGTGCGGGAGACCTTCAGTATCCTTCAATTCTGTAATTCTGTGCTGGAACACAGAGTAGGCAGTACATACCTGTGAAAGGAAGGAAGGGAGAGAGGAGCAAAAGGAGGAAGGGAGAAGGAAAGTGAACAGGAAGGAAGGGTCAGGAAGGGAGAGAGGGAGGAGGGAAGGAAGGAGGGAGGAAGGAAGGCAAGAGGGAATCTGTCTCCCCTAGCTAGCGGTACCACCCCCTTTCCTGCCACTACCCCACCTTGGCCAAGTTCTGACCAAGCCCCCCTCCACCCCAGACTCAGCTGGGCTCTGGGATCCGTGGTGACAGGCCCAGCCACCCCCAACTCCTCCCCACAAGCCCTTCCCTCCTCTCACAATGGGTGCCTGATGGTGTTACCTGATACAATCTGGGAGGAGGGTGAGGCCCTGGCAGCCCTGGGGCCCTCAGACTGTGAGCAGAGGGCTGGGACCCTGCAGAGCCAACTGTGCAGCCAGCCAGGCTGGGAGCCCTGCCCTGTGCCCCAGCCTTGCAGGGTACTTTCCCGCAGAGAGAACAACCCAGCACCCTGTACTTGGCCCACACCTCCCCCTCGGAGGCTCCCGAGGGCCCTGGACAAGCACCAGCTGGTCTCCCGGCACACCTAATGGGAGGCAGGCTCTGCCGGCACCCAGTCCTCTGTCTGGGGCCACAGCTCCTTGCCCTTGCCTTCCAGCCCCTGCAGGACAGGGCAGCCAACGGCCGGTAAGGTCAAAGGACTCCGTTTCTCGGGATCACCATTATGTTCTTAAAGAAGTGGAAGAGTTTGATGGAGTTTGACAAACTGCCTATAGGTTCCAAATGGCTGGGTCAACCCCAAAACACAGTGACAGAAACACATGTAGCCTTGGCAACTAACAGATTTGGGTAAATTCAGTGACTGTTAAAGTGTAGTCTAGCTTCAATTCGTGGCTCCATGACTGTTCTCGATGCTAAACAGCAATGCATTGTTATTTCAAATTGGCATGTAATGCCTTTCAGTGAAATCTGATCTGTGGATGAAAGTGACAGAGCCATGCCATGACAATCCACAGGTGCTAATACAGACAGTGGACTTCATAACAGTAAGGTCTTGGCCTGTCATCAGACAGGAAGCCAGAGGGGCCACCAAGGAAGAGGCTTGGCATGCCCCCCTCCCTTGAGCTGGTTGCATTTTCTTTCAGTTTTCCTCAAAATTTAATTAAGCATCTGTTGAGCATCCAAGAAGTACAAGGAGGAATGACAGGTGGAGCCTGTGTTAAATGCAGTATGAAATGTTTACTCCAGCAAGAGACAGATAGAAAGACTGACCCACTGCCCACGCCGCCATGATGCCATAAATATTAGCCTATCTGGTGTAATGAGATTATGGGTTACTTCCCCCCCGGTTCACAGGTTTTCTCTAAAAGGGAAGGATTTCATCAAGACAAGATCCAGTCCTTCTGTTTCCCAGATCTAGGATTCTCTCAATAAATACCTGTTCCACCTATGACGTACCAGGCACAATACAGTAAGAAAAGATTCATGGGTACTTGCCCTCGAGTAGCCTACATTCTAGTGGGAGGGATGGTTGAATAATAGAATCAATGCAAGCATGAATGCTTTGATCAAGGGTATGAAATAGATAATGGGGCACGAGGTCCTAGTTTATCTATGTGGTCAGGAAAAGCCTCTCTGAGGTGACATTCCTGCAAGACCCAAAGTTGGGGGAATTTCAGACTGGGGAATTTACACAAGGCAGGTCCCAGGAAGAAGGAAGGAGGGGTGCCTCTCTGTGATTGGAGTATGGGGTGTGGGGAGTTTGGAGGGAGAAGGGCCTTGTGGGCCATGGTGAACAGTCTAAAGTGCATGTAAGTGCCCTATGACAGGACGACATGCCTGTTCTAAGTGGATTGCTTTGGCAGTTGTGTGGCATTGGGCTTCAGGAACAGGACAGGAATGGGGCAGAGAGACCAGTTAGGAGGTGGCTGCAGAAGTCCAGGGGAGGGGGGATAGAAACTCCACCAAGGGCAGCAGTGGCGGAGGTGGCAGGAAGAGGGCAGATTCGACTCTAAGGCTAGTGTAGTGGGAGGGTCCCACGGCAGGCGCCACTCACCATATACTGAGGCAAGCTGGGGAGCAAGCCTTGGTAGAGGGTTTCTGNACTGGCTGATGGATGGTTTGGCTGGGGGCGAGGGTGGGGGCCAGGAAGGAGAGGGAGGCAGCAAGGGTGGTGCTGAGTTTCCGGCTTGAGTACCACACTTTCCCATGTCTGTGCATCCTCTAGAAAGACTTGCTTCAGCACTGTACCAAAGTCCAACCTCCATCTCAGCCTCCTCCTGCCTAACAGTATCCTCTCCGGTCCAGGAAGAGTCATTACCCTGCTTGTTCAGATAGAAAAACTGAGGCAAGCATCAGCAAAGCACACTGCCCCTTAGGCAACCAATTGTATGAACCAAAGAGCCAGAGCTTGAACCGCAGGGCTGCCTTGGGTTGCCAGAGTCGAAAAGATGGAGGGTGATGTCCAGTTTTATGATCTGTCATGTGGTGTAACCTTAAACAAGTTGTAAAACCCCTCTGAGCCCCAGTTTCCTTATCAGTAAGATGGAGGAAATAACAAGCTCTGCCTCACAGTGTGGCTGTCAGAATGAAGTGAGGGCACAGGCCCTCCACAGATATTAGTACTGCTCTGCAGATCACAGAGCTCACACACGCGTCTGCTCTTTATGCACATGTGTGCACACACTGTATCTGTGTGTGCTTGTGGGCACAAGGCTGTTTGTGTGCCGACATCACAGCCACAGCCAATGACTAGTCCCTGCGGAGGTTTCAGGTTAAGACAGTAGCGTGTTTGCTTACATGCGTCTGTTTAGCCTCCTGAGCCATGCTTGCTGGTTGAAGTAGAAGCTTTTGTCCTCACTGGAACATGAGTGAGTTGTCGAGTTTGGAGCCAGCTGTGAAAGGCAAGTGGGGGCTGAGAAGGCTAGGGCTGGAGGAAGGGAGCTGAGGAGGAAGAGGAGGAGGAGGCCAAAGAGGGCCTAGGATGGAATCAGGGCCCAAAAGGAAATGCACACTCAGATCTGGAGTCTGGTGCACCCAGAGCCCCTTCTGTGGGTGGCTATAGGAGCCTCTCCCAGCCCCCTCTCCACACCCGCTTCACTGAGACTGCTTTATGTTCCTGTTCCCAGGAGGCAGCTGGCACCGAGGGAGGCTGGAGGGGTGGTGGGGCGGGGCTCCCCACTTTGTGCCCAGAGCCATTCGAAGGGTGTGTCCCAGCAGGGCACACACACAGTGATTAGGGGGAGGGAGGAGTGGCATTCACCGTCCACTGCATGACCCAGCCGGTGGGCTGGACAGCAGCCAGCTCTCCCCAGGCTCTTGGCTGCAATATCACTGGCCCTGGCACCACCCATAGCCTACCTGGACACTCCTTCCAGTCCAGGGGCTGGAGCCCTTCTCAGAGGAGCCGCCTGGGGGCAGGCTGGGCTGGGCACCTCAACTCTGTGCACCCCTCCCTCCAGCTCCCTCCCACACCCCGCTCCAGCTGGGTTTGAAAAGGTGCTCCCATCCTTCCTCCTCTCCAAAGCAGGCCCTGCCCTGTACTCTTTCGGCCAGAAGCTGCACCCATAAACTGGCTCTACCCCATAGACCCCCACCTGTTGTCTTACCAATGAGAGAACCCTCCTAACCAGGCCAGCTGCTGGCTTTCCCCAGGGACTCCCCCTCCTGCCTCCACTTCCCCACCTGACACTGCATCCTCTCCTGCTCCCTGCAGGACCTTCCAGGCCTACCCAGCCCCACGCCTCCTGGAGCCCTGTCCCTGTGAGCCTGGCTTACTAACTGCTCTGCAGAAGCACTGCCCTTTCCTTGTGGACCCACAGGGTGCTGGATGCACCTTGCCCCACTGTCCAATCTGCCTGAGCTTTATCTCCCTGACAAGACGAGAGGCTCTGAGATTGGCACTCCACGGCACCCACCTCACTCCACCCAGGCTGTTGAGGCAAATCCTTTATGGGCACACCGCAAACACTTCTGGATTCATACTGATTCCATCCAGGTCATGTGTTGGCACCTTTACCTCCTGGGTCTGTGAGTGTAGTGTGGAGTTATGCTTCATTGGATATTTAACTAGTGCCTTTGTGGACAAAGGGATTTGACTTCTCCATCTTTGGCTTGGGTGTTCTGGAAGTACCTGGTTTTTGATAAAAAGCTATGGAGTCATCGGTCTTGGAAACTGTCCACCTGCTCTGATGAAGCACTCTCATTTCTTCCCTTCAGCACCCAATTCCCTGACCTAGCAGCTTCTCCCCACCACATCCTGGCCACCCAGCCTCTCTCTACCCTCACGCAGCAGTCCACTGCCCTCTTTCCACAGCATGGAGGGTCTGACGCACTCATTCTAATCCACTGTGGAAACACCTGCTGCCCTGCCCGCAGCAGAAGGTATTTACAGTTTAAAGGGAACCACAGAGAGATCTGACCCCTCCTGCCTTCCTGAAGCAAGTTTGCCTGCCTGTCTGGGGCAGGCTCCCTGCAGGTCATTCCTCAAGAAGAAATGAATCATTAACATTGGGATTTCAGGCAAGGGGCCCCTGTTGGAGGAAATGGTTTTGCCTGAACCATCTTTCTGGGGCTCTGCAAATCACAGCCTCATCACTGGGACTTCACGGCCAATGTACCTTTGAGATTTATTTCTGGTTTCAGGATGCTTTAAAGCTCATGGCCTGCCCTGGGAAGAGTGGCAGAGGCCACGGAAGGCCAAGCACCTCACTGGACTCCTTGGTTTTGTGCTTGTTTCCCATGGCACTGGGGGAAGGTGATCAGCAGGAAAGATCCACTCCCCTAGCTCTTCCCCCATTTCTGAGAACAGCCAGCAGAGAGTTATCAAGGCATTAATGGTTATTTCCCCCAGGTGACCAGACAGTTCCAGGGGGAAAGAGGCCTGACAGCTCCCAGCTGGCCAGAACCTCCCAGGTGGCAGTTTTCAAAAAGGCCATGGTGTGTGGCTTGAAGGAAAGGCCTGGGAGAGCGTGTTTAGCCACACCTGTGATTGGTGACGGGACCACCCTAATGCGGACTGCTGGAACCTCCAGTTGGCATTTCTGAGTCAGCCTGCCTGATATGTGTATTTGAGGGGAAGGGGTGTCGGTAGGTCCCACCCACAAGGTCTCATGACTCCCAGCGGAGGAGGGAGCTGCAGTTCTGTGTTTGCTTCCTGCACTCCCTCTTTTGCTGTTACTTGAAGGATTGCTCTGCAGTGTTTGATTTGGTTAAGTTACACTCACGACCCTGTAAGGAGAAAACATATAATTCTAGTAATTTTATTGGGCTTAGGTTTCAGGCAAATGGAAATAAAATTGCCTCTAAAAAGACAGACAAGCTGAATTGAATAAAACAACAACAATAATAATAAAAAGCCTCTCTTGCTTCGAGATAAGTGATAAGTCATTTTGTGAAGTACTAGAAAGAGGGGGGAAAACCACACAAAAACAAAAAACAAAACAACAAAACAAAAAAACGGAGGAACCCAGGAGAAAAGAAAAGCTCCTCCGCCGCCTTTGCCTTTATTTCTGCTTTATCTTTTCCAAATTGCTTAATTTGGTGTCATAAAGTGAAGCGTAACGCGCGACTGGTGAGATCGCCCTGTCCTGCGCTTGACAGTACAGGTGGACCAAAGGGGCTGCCGGCCAAATACTTCTGGTTGGAGGGAGGGGTGGGAGTGCTCGCTCAAAACCACTCCTGGAATGGCTTAACTCGCCCAGCACGAATCAATGACAACCTCCCGCCGGCTGCGGCAGGCTCCCCCGAGCAGCGCGGCCGCGTGGATTCCCAGCCCGGGACCCTGGCGGCGCTCAGGACACGGCCCGGGCACGAACGTGGCGTCCCCCAGGCGGCCAGGTGGGTCTGCGGCGGCCTCGGTGCCCCTCGGGGCTGGGATCCCGGCTGTGGGGAGCCCAGCGGCCGGGCCGTGGGGAGGGGGTGGGGAGGAAGCCCTTCCGGGAGAGCTCCGCGGGCGTGCGGGCATTCTCGCTCCGCGCCTCGGGGACCCTGTGGCCGGGTAGCGCTTCGAGGGCCGCGGGGCGGCTCCAGCTGGCTCTCGCTGGCGCGGGTGGCGGCGTCCGCAAGGCGTTCAATCCCTCGCCTCGCGGGAGCTCTTGCGGGGCGTGGGGCCACGCACCTCCTCCGAAATAGGAGCGAGGATCTGGAACTCTGCAGAGAGCAACTCTCGCAGCTGCCCCATCGCCGCCGGCACTCGCCAGCGGGCTCCTTTGGGGCAAGGGGCCCGCGGAAGGAACGTCAGGCCACTCCGAGAGGGAGTTGCGGATGCACATTGGTAAATTGTCTCCCCCAAGAATGCTTGGTGTCCCGGAGCGTCAGATGCGAAACTTGGGAGCGGGGTGGGGGGGGGGGGGGGGGGGGGGGGGGGGGGGGGGGGGGGGGGGGGGGGGGGTGGGGGGGGGGGGGGGGGGGGTGGGGACAAAAGCCTTGGCAACTTGGCAAAAGTCGAGGTCCGGAGATACCCGCAGAAATTAAAGGAGCGGTTGGCACAAGTCCAGCTAGGCGCGCAGCGGGAGTCTCGTCAGGTCCTTGGGCTCAGATCGCTGGCTGAGCCGGGTGGGTGGGGGGCCCTTCCCTGGGCGCCAACCTGGGGGTGAGTGTATGGGAGCACTCCCACCTGGGCGGACAAGTCAGACTGTAGTCTCCAAGCTCCGGAGGCCGCCCGGTGTGGGTGGCGCAAAAGGACTGACCCGTGCGTCCCCACTCCGGCGGGCTCCCGGGACCGCGTCACCCTCTGGAGCGCCTGGGTCGCTGCAGGCGGAAGCAGGGACCGCGGGGCTGGCCAGGAAGGAGGATGGAGAGAGCTTCCCCCAGCCCCGCACTCGCGGCCCCCGCCGCACACCCCGCATGGAGCATCGAGCGTGGAGTGCACTACTCCATGCTCTGTGGTGAGGGCTCTGGGGTCGTTCCATTCTGTTCCTGGCTTCTGTTGTACGGGCTGTGTCTGTGCGGGCAGGCGGGTGGGCAAGGTGGCTGCCTTCTTTCTTTTAATAGCTGGCACCCAGCTCTGCGCAGAAGGAAGCCCCACTCCAGCGACTTATTGGTCAGCTAGGGGCAGACCACTTCCAATCTCTCTAAATGCGGGATTTTGAAAATGGAAAGGAAGTGATTGAAACAATCGGGCAGTTTTCTCCAGATGAGAGAGAAGATTTTTTGGAAGGGGGGAGGAGCGCACTGGCTTGAAGGTGGGAAAGGCTGTACCAGGTTCAAGTTTCAGCTCCACTCCCTCCGACCCCCTGCTTTCACCTTTCTCTGGGCTTAGAAAGGCTCAGGACCCCCAGCTGGGTGAAACTCCAGGAAATAAAAGTAGCCCCAATGCCGTCCTCACCAGTTAAGGCACAACCTGGGCTGTATAGAAAAAGAACCCACTCTCCCCAAAAAGACTCATATTAGGTCACATCAGATATGAATCATTAGCCCCACTTTGTAGATGAGGAAACAGGCTCAAGTGGGTTAAGTACATTGTCCAGATAGTAGCAGCGGCAGGATTCAAAGCCACTCATCATACCCCACATCTTTTAGAATCTTACACTTTAATTGGGGAGACAGGAAGAGCCTTGGTGTAATTATAGTACAACAGAAAATAGTATGTATTACAGTTAATATTAACTTTTTTGAATGTCCTTTTCTTCCCAGTCAGTCATTTATTCAATGACAATTTTATTCATTCATTCACCACAACGCTGTTGTATTGTTTACTGCATGTGTCCAGGTACCATGCTAAGTGCTAGGCATACATCAGTAAGTGATATTAGAACAGATCTCTGGCTTCTATGAATGGGAATAGTAATAGTATAGTAACAGTGCAACCCTCAAAGGGTTGGATGAAGTGAGATGGAACCTGGGAAGCATTACTGTTGAGAAGCAGCAGCAGGAGGCCTAGATGAAGAGGAGGGGAGGGGGAAGGAGAGGAAGGAGCAGAGAAGTTAGAATGACCAGAGTCTCCACACTCCACCAGGGACTTGTGCCTGGTTCTTGGGGATGCAGTTGAGTGCACACAGCACAGTCAGCCTCTGCCTCAAGTGCCCAGAAAGCTGTTTGAGCCCCTGCTGTTCAGATTCTCCATTTAGGGGTTACAACCGTGGGTTTTGAAGAGTCTGCAGTTTTGGCACATGCTAGTTGGAGATGACAAGAAGAGGCCTGAACAGTCTCTGAGAGGACTGGCATCTCTCTGAATCAGTGCTGGCCAGGCTGAGAACGGTCCCACGGTGTCACCCTTCTGATGCATCTGCCGACTTCCTCAGTGGTCAGGATGGCATTTTCATAGGACTCAAGTTTAGCTTCAAGTGCCTGCCCTTGCCCTTGGGGAAGGAAGCTTGTCTACACTCACAGGACTTGTTGGTAGCAAAGCCAAGACTAGACCCCAAGTCTCTAGACCATACATGGTTGTCAGAGCAGCTCACCTTGGCCTTCCAGGGTGGTTTTAGGACTCAATTGAAAGACCCTTCTCCATCCACTTACCTCTCCACTTACAATGCCATGTCCTGAGAATCCTGTCCTTCTTTCTTTTAGCTGACCGGACATGTCTGTTCTAATAGAATGGTGTTGGATGGATGTGTGAGACAGAGCAGCCATAAATATTCTGGGACGTTTGACTTGTTAACTTTCCTTCCATCCTGAGTGGTGTAATAGGTGTAAGATAACTACCTTTAAAATTAACCATCACTTTTGTGAGGAAGGTGAACTGATAAATCTTGCCTTGAAGCTATTACCCACCTGAGTGATGCTCTGGGACTTTCCTTCCCCAGAATCGTTACTAACTCTTGCTAGAATGATAGTTTTGTTCTTCTTCCTTTTCTAAAAAAAAATTCTGGGTTTGAAGTCACAAGATCATATTGCATACTACCTTGATGTCATGCTGCCAGAATAAAGGCATTTTCCCCTAATATTGAGATTATCAGCTTGATAAGGGCAGTGAGCACCCGGCTGGCTGTCCCGGTGTTTACAGCAATTACACAGGTGTATAATTGCATGGGGATGTTTGTTTGCTCAGCCCTTGCTCAGCCGGGCAGCACTACGGGTTGGGCCAGGGAGAGAGCTGTTCAGTTTATTTTCCTTTGGCTGGGAACTGTGGAGATGAATAGAGGGAGGGGAATCGGGTTGAGAGATTGTTGCCAAGAGCAATTTGGAGTCTCCTTCATATTAGTCAGAGATTGTGTTTTTCCTTTCTAAAGCCGCCTGTTTCATAGTAACTTCCATGGAGGATTTCTTTTCCATCGTGTGTGTGTGTGTGTGCACGCTTGTTAATTTTTGTTTTGATTTTTAACTTGCTGCACTTCTCATGACTTAGCAAGAAAAAAGAAATGGCGTGAGGAATGGGTGATGAAACAGGCCCCTTATATCATGCATTCTGCATGTCCTTGCTTAATAAATTTGAATACTGATAGACCCTGAGGTACCAGGATAGAGTAAAATAAGTAATTCCTTTGAAGGGAGAGTTTATCTTCAGTGGGTGACTTTCAGAATTGCAGCATGATTTCACTTTCCCGCTGTACATTTTGATCCTGTGTTTAGATAAATAGGAATGCTTTCTCTCTTCTGTCATTTTCCCTTTTGTTCCATTTGGAAGGCCCCCTCCATCTGAGCCTTGCTTGGAAGGGGATCAGCTAGAGTGGGCCTCCTTCCACCTCATTCTCACCCATGCACCTCCCTCCTCCATGCTGGAGGCCAGCTAGTGAGAAGGAGGTTTCCCCTGTGGGATAAGAGCTGTCCCCCAATGGTGGCTTGGCTTGTGTGTGCATGGAACACAGAACAGGAAAGCTTGCATGACCACAGGCTGCCCCTCCTAGGGCAGGAACCCTGGAGCAAGCTGTAATTCATCTGTCAGCAACTGAGTCCATCCACTGAACAAATTGAGTGGAGTAACTCCGAGACACCAAACTTGAAAAATTACCTAATAATATGGTACACGATCTATGTCGGCTTTTTCAAATTAGATGCAAACCAGATGCAAATGTACACGTGACCCTTCTGAATAATATGATATAACTGGACTTGGTCTTCAGGAAAATCTGTGCTGTCTACACATATGTGTTGTACATGTACATGCAGGGTTGTTGCTTTCTTGGCTATGGATTCTGGCTGACAATTCTGTTCAGTCATTTCTGGAGACAACAGGTTGATCCATTGGACTTTCTGGAGCCACTGGGAGAGGCCACTGGAGAGGTGACAGTGGTCTCAGTTCCTGTTGATACTTGCCATCCATAACTCCTAGGGAAATCTAGCAGAGGCTGCCTCTATTAAGCAGAACCTATGCAATAGAAACTTTTCTAATGCTTGTTTTGTTTCTGTGTTTCTGTTTGTCTGTCTTTCTTTTTTTTTTTTTGAGACAGAGTCTTGCTCTGTTGGCAGGCTGGAGTGCAGTGACACGATCTCGGCTCACTGCAACGTCTGCCTTCTGGGTTCAAGTGATTCTCCTGCCTTAGCCTCCCCAGTAGCTGGGACTACAGGCATGCAACACTACACCCAGCTAATTTTTGTATTTTTAATAGAGACGGGATTTCACCATGTTGGCCAGTATGGTCTCTATCTCTTGACCTCGTGATCTGCCCATCTCGGTCTCCCAAAGTGCTGGGATTACAGGTGTGAGCCACTATGCCTGGTCATTTCTTTTTTTCTTAATAAAAAATAAATAAGATTTATTGAGATGTAATTCATGTAGCATACAATCCACCCACTTAAAGTGTAAATTCAATGGTTTTTGGCATATTTGGAGGGCTGTGTAACCATTACCATAATCAGTTTTATAGTATTTTGATTACTCCAAAGGAAGTACTGTACCCATTAGCAGTCACTGCCCATTTCATCCCAAGCCCCTGTCCTAGGTTACCAATAATCTGCCTTCTGTCTATATAGATCTGCCTATTTTGGACCTTTCATATAAATTGAATCAGATAATATGTGGTCTTTTGTGACTAGGGTCTTTCAACTAACCTAACACTTTTGAGTCATTCATGTATCAGTACTTTATGTCTCTTTATTGCTGAATGATATTCCTTGTGTAGATGTACCACATTTTATTTACCCATTCATAATGATATTTACCCATAATGGGTAAATCCATTTACCCATGATGGATATTTAGGTTGTTTCCATATTTGACTTTTGTAAATAATGCTGTTTTGAGTAATCATTTGCAAGTTTTTGTGTGGACCTATGTTTTCATTTCTTTGAGGTATATACCTAGAAGTAGAACTGCTGGGTCATATGGTAACTCAATATTTAAGCTTTGGGAAACTACCAGAGTGTTTTTCACAGTGGCTGTACCATTTTACATTCGCACCAGTAGGTGTGTGATGGTTCCAGTTTCTCCATATCCTCACCAACACTTGTTAATAATATGTCCTTTTTATTATAGCCATTCTACTTTTAAGGGTTCATGTGCTCAAGGGAGCAGTACCCAAGAAATATTCTGGGATCAGCTCAGTCATGTTTGCTTTCTATAGGTAGAGTGAGAGCCATTCAGACCCCTTGAGCGTCCTGCACACCTGATGTTTCCTCTGCATGTCCCAGAGCTCTATACTGAGCTTTTCCTCCATGTTCTGAAAGGACAGTCACTTTTTATGGCTGGGTGCTCTATTTCATGCTGATATTTCAGCTCCACAGTGGAATAATTTTGTCCCAGTGTTATGCCTACAGGACTGAACAGGATCACTAACAGTCTTCACAAACACAAATTTGAGCCAAGTGGTATGAGGGGACTCACCTAGGTTGAAGACTACCAAATAAACCTATCTTTTCATCAGCACATCCTAAGTCCTGGTCGTTAGCCATTCTGTGTCCTCATATTCAGTGCAGCCAAACCTGAGGGCCAGAAATGAATTCCAGTGCTTCTTAGAAGTTATTGTAATGGAGTTTGGGTTGTGTGCCCCAAGAGCAGTCTGGACTCCGCTCTGCTATGAATGGACTCTCCACCATCAAATAGTGCTTAGTCCAGAAGTTCCTAAACCTGATTACATGTGCAATCACCTATAAAGTCTTTTAAAAGATTATAGGCCAGGCACCATTGCTCACACCTGTAATCCCAACACTTTGGGATGCCAAGGCAGGTAGATGACTTGAGGTCAAGAGTCCAAGACCTGCCTGGCCAACATGGTGAAATCCCATCTCTACTAAAAATACAAAAATTAGATAGGCATGGTGGTGCACACCTGTAATCCCAGCTACTAGAGAGGCTGAGGCAGAACTGCTTGAACCCAGGAGGTAGGGGTTGCAGTGAGCTGAGATGGGACCACTGCACTCCAGCCTAGGTGACAGAGCAAGACTCTGTCTCAAAAAAATAAATAATAATAAAAGACGATAGATGCCCATGTCTACCCGAGAAGTATGGAAGTTGAATTTCAACAGAGGCCACCAGGTGCCTGGAGGTGACTGTGGTGTAGTCCGACAACACTTTTTAGCCTCCATGTGCCTCAGTTTCCTTATTTGAAATGGGCAGTTGGATGGATTACTCTGGTGTTCTCTGCAGAGATTCACACAGCTGGTTCAAGCACAACAGATCTGTGTGTCTGGTTTTGCACAAAATGTTATTTGTAAAAGGCTTCTGCTGCTAAAAATGATTCAGAGAGCCCTTGAGTAGATGGTTTCTGAAGTTCAGCTTTGACCTTTCTGAGCATTGAGGACAATTGTTCCAACTTCTCGGAGGAGGATTAACAGAATCATACAAATGGCAGTTACTTGGTAAGAGAGTCGTGCTCTTCAAGGGCAAGGACCAGATCACCCGTGTTGTTGCCCTGGCTAGCTGTGTGCACAGCTGTGATATGGTAAGACTGACCTAGCATCATTTTCTTCTCCCTCCCCGCTCAGGCTCATCCCTGCCCGCTTCCCTTGAAGCCCCCAGAGCCTTACTCCTCTTCTTCTATTATTATTTCTAATAGCAGCCCAGAGTGTCATTCATTCATTCAACCAACATTTCCCAAACACCTCCTTTAGATGACAGATTGACTAAAGCTCCATTTCTGTCTCAAATAATGCACCAGCACATTTTAAGCAGAGAAGCAGCCTGAAGTTAATCTGTAGAGGGGCAACTTCAGGGCTCCTTGATTGGGATGAAGGAGGATTTTGGAGGTGCCTGCATTCACAGCATATAGGTAAGGCAACTCCACCCCTAACCCTGTCTGCAAGCTCTGCTCCCTTACCCTCCCCCACTGGGGCTCTGCTGTCAGCAGCCTGCTCAGAAAATGCTTCTGTCATCCCTAGTCTCAGCCAGAGACCGCCTTCCTCCTCAACTCCCACCTGCTAGGGAGCAGGCAGGCAGAGGAGGGAAAGGGAGGGCTGGTTTATTCGGAGATCTGAGCTCCACACTCCAGTCCTTGGCTTCCACCCCATAACCCTGACTGGACAATTCACAGGACAGCTGTGCTGTAAGGACTGAAATAATCACCATTTATTAAAGCTTTGTGGCGGGAGTGGGGGATGGAGGAGGGACCAAAGGTCTCATTTCTGCCTTTCAACAAGACAGAGGCCAGGTGAGGAAACTTGAGGCCAGGACTTGATGCAGTGGCATGCCTGGAGCCTCTCCCTCCCTTCCTGGCAAATGCACGCACCAGTGACATTAGAGCCATGGCTTTGGGGTGTTTTGAGAGTTTTTGTTTTTTTTTAAATAGAAGGAAAAAACCTTGAAGGTTCATTTGAATAGGGATTAATGTCTCTGTGGCCTGGACCTGCAGAGAAGGAGAAATTCTAGAAGGGTGGAAGTTACAATGAAAGGAAAGGGTCTGATCTGCCTCTGACTGATCAGGGAGGCCTCCTCAGTGGTCAGCTTTAAAGGAGCATGTTTGGGGTAAGTTTTCTGGGCATGGCTGTGTTTTTCTTTGGACTCTCTCTGGGTGTGTGTGTGTGTGTGTGTGTGTGTCCTCAGTTAATACCTAGACTTTGATTCTAACCAGTAGATGGGGACATGGGGAGGTTGTGAAGCCACACTGAGTGTGTCTTTGACCTCTCGCTTTTCACCACTCCCCTTGGGCAGTTTTTTGCAGGGCAGTGAAACAGGCATCTGTAGCACACTTTATTTTCCTGGTATCTTCATACTTTTCCTGCACTGCCCAAATTCCTCTACCCACCCACTGAGACCCACCCATACAGGAATCTGTGTTCCAAAATCACCCCATCTAAGCTCTCAGCACCGTTTCAAGCCCCTCCCTTCATCCCCTCGTTCTGATGATCAAACCTAGTTATTAGGAAAAGCCAGTTCTTGGCACGAATTCACATTAAGGTGTGGAAGAGACACTCACTACTACATGGTCTCCTTCTCAGGGTGCCTGTATTTGAAAGAGGAGGCTTACCAGCACACAATTCTTTCTTTTTTAAAAAATGAATTATTTTTATTTCAATAGGTTTCAGGGTACAAGTGGTTTTTGGGTACATGGATGAATGCTATAGTGGTGAATTCTGAGATTTTAGTGCACCCCTTACCCAAGTACTGTACATCATATACAATTGGTAGTTTTGTATCACTCACCCGTTCCTACCCTCCCCCTTCTGAGTCTCCAGTGTCCGTTATCCCACTCTGATTGCCTTTGCGTACCCATCGCTTAGCTCCCACTTATAAGTGAGAACACAGGGAATTTGGTTTCCACTCCTGAGTTACTTCACTTAGAATACTGGCCTTCAGCTCCATCCAAGTTGCTATAAAAGACATTATTTTGTTCCTTTTCATGGCTGAGTCATACTCCATGGAGAATATATGCCACATTTTCTTTACCTGCTTGTTGGTCGATGGGCACTTAGGTGGGTCCTGTGTCTTTACAATTGTGAACTGGCCAGCACACATTTCTAATGGTGGGACTCAGGCACGAGGAAAAAGCAAAGTCAGGCCCTCTGGACAGTGTATGGGGAAGGGGACATCCTAGACCCCTTTAATCACGCCACATTGCTAGCTGTTTGTAAGGCCAATACATGGGAACAGCCTGGCAGGCAGCTGGGTGGAGAGGAGGATGAAGGGCCAGAGTGAGGGCACCTTGGGGGGAACGGTCAGTCCGAGGCACTGCAGGAAGAACCAGGGATTTCCCAAAGGCCAAGCAGAGCTGGACAGGCCAGAGGCTGATGTTCAGGCAGGCATGAGTGATTTCCCTTCCTGCAGGCCTGTGGATCTCTTCAAGGTAACAGTAGGTATGACCCAGGGAAGGTGGGAGAACAAATGCAGCAAACACAAAGATGGAGCTTAAGGGGTCCTCCAGATGACTCAGGCCTTGGGGAGGAGGCTTCTTGGCTGGGCTGGGTGGCCTCTGGCTAGCCCTGTGGACACGCAGCTGTGGGGTTCTCAAATCCGCTGCCTCTTTCTCGCTGTCGTCTCCCGCCACAGCTCCCTGCCAAGGGGACAGCTTCTCTCCACGTTCCCTCCCGTCCCTCCTCTCCCACTCCCGTAGTGCACCCTCTGAGTGAACCTGGCCTCCAACTCTTGGAAGCTTTTCCAGTAACACAGTGGTGAACTCTCTGCAGCCCTGAAGCTTGAGCATCGGCCAACCCCAGAGCCCACGCTGGGATGAAAGACCGAGTGAGCCTCATGTTGGGGGAGCTGAGGGGAGAACAGTGGGGCCCTCAGGGGAGAAACACTGGCCCACAAAGCCTTCCCCAAAACCAGTGGGGGCCATCGAAGGTGAGGCCTCATCAGCAAGGACAAAGCAGCACCTACTGTGCTCAGAACACATGCTGACCCCTGCAGGACACCTGTGCAGATCTTTGACCCCTGCCTCTAAAGGGTTGTCATCCATTTAGCCAGGTAAGACCCAACTAAAAATAAAGCAAGATTCTACAGCATCAGGCATGACATTCAACTGAGTGGTACAGAGAGACGGTGCTGTTCAGTGTCAGAGCAGGGGGATGAGGTCTTGACTGAGGGCTGAGAGGAGCCTTCAGGGACGTGCTCCAAGCTGGGACTGATGATGAAGTCGCATGGCACAGCTTCTTAGCACATAGGCTTGGGAATTAGGGCCTGGTTCTTGTCCTACCTCTGTCATCTGCAGGCTCCGTGGGCTTGGACTAGTTAATTAACCTCTCTGTGCTACAGCTTCCCAATTTGCAAAATGGGGATGGAGCCTCCTCGGGTGGATGTGAAGACTGAATGAGAAAAGCCATCAGTGCCTGGCCTGTTGTGCATACTACATAAGTGGTGGCCTTCACTATTTTGCTTTCCTCCTCCCTCTCCCATCACTGTTTCTCTTGCTCCCCCTCCTTCTCTGCCCTAAGGCTGCGGATGGTCACTCTGTCCTGGGCCCAGGCAGAAAGGTAGAAGACATTTTCTCTGTTTCCTGAGGCCAGCAGGACTTTAGGTCCTCCACACACATGCTCAGCCTTATGAGGGACTCCAAGAGGATTGCCCCTACCAGGTTGAAAAACTCCACAAACTCAGCATAGAGCTCTGGTCTTCCCACCTTTCTCCCAGCACAAACCCTTCTTAGAGGGATTGCTGAAACCCAAAGCAATGGAAGTGTCACATGCCACTCAAAAACAAGGCTGGTTCATCACAGTGGCCCACGGCAAGCAGGTGTCCCCATGTAACAAGAAGCCAATGAGGACACCTCCCCCGGGGAGCTAGAATGGGCTGACATTTTTAAAACCAGCTAAGCAACACACTCTGGAAGGCAGGGCAGGCTGGAGTCCACAGTCAGTTCCAGGTGATTGGATTGAAGAGCCACTGGGGGTCACACTGTCTAGAGCCATCCCCACTCTGATAAGGACAGAGGGGAGTGGTGTCCAGTGCTGTCTTCAAGCCCCAAGGTATCAGAGGGCATATTAAAGACACAGGTGGTCTGATGTGATTAATAAAACCCTCCCTAGACCTGTCTATGACAAAATCCTGGTCTGCTCTTAGACTAAATCATTTACTAATGGTAGTGAAAAATGATCTCATAATGGATTTTTTAAAGTAATTATTACCAGAGACTGAGAACAAGGGGAAAAGTCAGTGTGAGAGGTAATAAAGGAAGTAGAAAATACCTGGATGTAAATTTTTGAAATGCTATGCTTTGAAGAAATCCAGTGATATAAAAAATGACGTATCCCTGAAGAATAGTCCTGGCCAAAAGCGCAGCACTTCCCAAGAGTCTGACTGCCTGGTGCACGGTGCCTCCCTCCGGACCCTGCCGCCGGCATGCTAGCTCCCCTTGTCGTGGCAGGGCCCTTCCAGGATCACTTGTCCAAAGTGCACCAGGTAAAGAGAGTTGCACAATGATATCTTGCATTCTTCGAATGTATGGCTAGCAACCTCAGTGCAGCCACACCGCACCACAGGGCATCTGCTAGGCATTGTCTCCCGGGCTGCACAGGCAGGGCTCCTGCCCTGGATCACCTTGTCTACTGAGGCCACCCCATGAAGGGCAAGGCAGACAACATCAGGATGTCAGAAGCCCTCCTGGTGGATGGTGGACCCAGAATATGGGTCTGCCGGAACCCCAAGACCACGCTGTCTCCACAGCACTTCACAGCCTCTCCAGCTGTCATATTGGAGGCCAGCACCTCCATCATCCTTCCCCTGCCTCCTGTGGTCTGGGGAGCAGGGTTAGCAGAATCCTGAAACAAGTTTCCATTTACACCATGGCACAGAGGGCTGTCCATGCACCCCAGGAAGGGGGCTCCCTAGCAAGGCAGCCAGCCACCAGTGGCTCAAGGGTGCAAAAACAGATGTCTGTAAGGCAGCCAGAGGGAGACGCACCCTTCTTCCTGGGGACACTGTCTAGTCCAGAATTCCATTCAGGAGTGAGATCCCTGCCACGCTTCCACAGCAGGTTGCCCTTACTGGATAAGAATCCACTTAGATCTGGGTCCCAGCCTCAGTTCACTCGCTTTCTGAGTCACTGAAGTCTTCTTGGAAATTCTGAGTCTCAGGTTGTTTATCTGTTCAGTGGGATAATCATAGCTGTCCTCTGAGCTGATGAGAAGATCAAAAAGATAAATTATGCAATATATCTAACATACAGCAGCTTTAATTTTGAAAGTAGTTTTTGACTCAGAGCTCCCTTTCAGCAAACCTCTGCTCCTCCCCTGCTTCCCAGTGGCCCCTGCATTCTGCCTGTGGCCCTGGCATTTCTCCTGTCGCAGCTGACGAAAGCTGACGGTTGGCTCAGCAGTTGCTTCCCCTGCCTTGACCTGGTGCTAGAGTCCATCCTGGCTGTCTCCACTAGCCACTGCTGCTGTCCTCAGGGTGGAGAGGTAGAGGGGAACACTGCAAGGGGCTTTCTCCCAACCAGTGTTAAACTTCCGCCTGTCCACTTCCCAAAAGCTGTCCTTGCTTTCCTGCTTTCTCACCTACTCCTGCTTTCTGAGGAACTGGAGCCCTGTGGGCTGGCTCAGATAGCACTTCACAGACACCAAACCAAAAATGCCAGCCAGCATCCTATGAGGATTCCCGGGTCTCAGCTACCTGAGGGTGAGTGCTCAGCCTGAATCCCGAGGTGCTGGAACCATCAGCCCACCATCTCCAAACCCGTGTGGTGCCCAGAGACCCTAGTAATCCTCACACAGGCCAGAACAGCGGCGAGGGCGTGGGGGGATGGGGGGGCACATGCAGTTTCATCCCACTCTCTTCCAGCTGGCTCCTCTGTAGTGATAATGAACTTAATCAATATGCAATCAACAATAACTCAGTAGTAAAAGTTTGTGTAAAAGGTAATTAGTAACAAAACACTTTGGTTCCCAAAGGTGGTTGCTTGCATTTAGCTTGGCTCTAAGGACTCTGGTACAGATTCTATTCCAGCATGTGCTGTTGACTTCCGGGAAAGGTACCTGCTACTCAGTATCTCCTAACACGTTCACCTGAGGGACCCATTCCCACCTCCTCCCGTCCCAGGCTTGCCTGAGGGTTGCAGTCAGGCAGACAGACTGCAGGCTTTGCTCGGCTTTTTCATCAGCCCCAGAGAATCTGACATTTCTAGGTAGAGGTCACCACGCCCCAGAGTAACTGATGCCAATTAAAGGGGCCCAGGCTTCCTGGAGAGTTGGGGAGATAGTACCCAGCCTGTGATCCCCAGGTTGTGGGGTTAACGTGACAACTGAAATAATTCCTCACAGAGAGCTTTGCCTTAATTGGCATTTTTCCTGGCTGGCTGAGCCCTGCAGGAAAGAAACCATCTCACTGTCCCCAGGCTACATCACCTCCTGTCCATCAGGGACCCCAGAGCTGAGCATCAAACATAAAATATGAGAGAAACAATCCTTCATATTAATAGAAAAGATTGTAATGTACATGTTTGTGTTACAGTCTCATTAATAAAAACACACGTGACCATTTCTATGGAGAGCTATATTGGAAGGATGCATCCTGCAGCACTTATTTCTGTATTCATTATTCTTACAGTGCTCAAAGCCCAAACTACAAAATTAACCTTGAATGTTACCATGTGACTGACTTTTCGGTATCATCTTCCCTCTTTCTGAAAGGCTGGGTTCTCAGGACAGTCGACCAGGAAGCAGTTAAGCATGCAGGATGTTTGCTAGGAGTGTTCAGGGGATCAACTCCTGCAAGAGACAGGGGAGGGAGGGAGACGCTGCAGCAATGCCAGCCCTACCACTTATGCCAACCCCACAGGGACCTCTGGGGCTGAAATGGCCTCTTCAAGTTTGTCCCAGCTTGGGCCAAAATGCCCAGGCCTCTGATGCCCTGCATAGTCATTGAATGTGGGCGGTTCCTGGAGGGCGTGACTTTGGGCCAGGTGGCTCTCTGCAACCCTGATGGTGTTGTCCTGAGCTGAGGGCTGAATGCTGACCTTGCTCCCAGCAGCTGGGGTCACCATCTGGGTGGCTCATCTCTGTGCCCTCCGCAGCCTGGATATGGCTCATTTTTCTCATTCATTTGTAAACTTCCTAGAGGGAGGAAGTATATCATATATTGCTTTCTCTGTCCCCTTTGATGGGTGATCTCAAAGCAATCAGTGATCCACGTGGAGGTATACCCATAGGCATCAGACTTGCTTGCTCTCTCTCTGTCTGGGGGCAGATCAACCAGGTGCCCACAGCTGCCAGGAGAGAGACGCTACAGCCCAGCGTGTCAGCCCCCTCTGGACAGAGCCCCAAGGACAGGTTCAACCAGTTCTGTAGATCCACATCCCCTCCTGCAAGGAGTCAGGGTCCAAGAGGGAATATTTCAAGCTTCCTGTGTGTGTGTTGGGAGTGAGAGGTGGTTAGAATGCGTGCAGTACATAAGCAGCTCCCATCCAATCTGTTCATTCACTCATCTGCTCATTCATTGTTTACTGAGCATCTACCGTGTTGCTAATACAGTACCATGGAGGCTCAGGTGTGGGCCTTCCCCCTGGGGTGGACTGAATGCACAGCAGGCCAGGAATCCTCGAACCTTCCACACCACCCCTACCAGCTACCCAGGGAGTACTTGCTTGAGTCACTTGACCTCTGGCTCCCATAAGCCCAGAGCAGCTGGTTCATTCACAAGGAAGGCCCCTCCCCACCACCTGAACACCAACCCTTGTATTTTGCTGTCCGTTTCAGATACTTCACCAGAGCATGTTGTAACATATTAAGTCAGTAATCACGGGAATTACTATGACCCCAGCCCTCACCAGCCTCAGCTGCTCTGGACCTTCTCAGAAGAACTGGCTGCAACCATCTGGCACCCCGCATTGAATGGTGCCTGTTGCTTGGAGGCCCCTCATACAGGGAGCTTGCACGTGGGCAGGACAGCAGAGATAGTCTTTGCCCTCCACCTCCCACACACCATACTCCAGCATCTGTGTGCCTCTAAAATAAAGATGAAACAACTACATCTTCATTAACAAAAGAGAAAAAATATTATCAACGATCAGTAGCCAAAAGTAGGAAAATGGTAATATCAATTGTTGACCATCCATTCAGTCAACTATTATACGCCATTCAAAGGACAGATCCAGACACTGTACAGCCACATGGACTAGGTTCCGAAGCCCTGAAGAACTGTGCTCTCCCACCTCTGTGCCTAACTGGCCTGTGCTGGCATTGCTGTCGGTCCAGGAAGATCTGTTTCCACAGCATCTGAGAGGTTTGGTCACCATAACATGAACAGCCAGATCTAGGTGGCTCCAATCTCACCTGGCCTGGCTGCAGGAGGCTAGCACCTCCTCCTCTCACCTGTGGGAAACCTCCCATTATGCTGTAAGTCAGCAGGGACTGCAGCATGTCACTGGGCCCCAGGCACAGGTCCGCTCAGGCCTGAATGCTGCATCCTCCACATCTGTGGGTCTCTGCTGCTACCTGGTGAGAACAATGTCTCCTCTAAAGCCATCCTGAGTCTTCAGAGCACCAGAGCCACTCTGTGCCCAGCACAGCCTTGCCCTCTCCCTGCACCCACTTTGCCATCAGGGCCCAGGTGCCCCGCAGTGCTCAGCCTCTCTCCTAAGCCCTTATTTCACAGATAGAAACCTGCCTCTCAGGCCAGGTGATGACTCACACCATCAGTCTTACTGTCTTCTACCTTACCCAGCCTCTTTCATTCAATCCAAAAGCCTTCATGCAAATTGCTGCCCATCAGTTTCACATACAGCTAAATCCAGAATCCCATGTGCCCTAGGGAGACACCCTCCTAGAGCCACTGTTACTGCAGGTGTGTACAAATGGAAGGCACCCCATCCAGGCTCAGAGGGAGCTAAGAAGTGGATACAGGGGTGGTAAAGTGTGCAGGCTGGGAGTAGTTCTAGCATGTGCATTGCTTAAATTGCCCTTTAATATTTTTGTACAATAAAGAGTATTAGAGTATTAAGCCAACTTAAAAATGAAAAGAGTTGTAGAAGTTTCAAGACACACAAGCAAGAGCAGCTGGGATGGCATTCTGTCCCTGGGTTCTGATGACAGTGGAGGGACACAGGCTGTGAGACATGACCACATGCTGCCTGAGAGTTGCTTATGCAATGGTTTTGCCACCAGATGGGTGTTCCACCTCCTCTTTCTCCCCCACCCACCATTCCTGGGTTATGGCCTGCTGATGGCCTGGATCTCTGTCTTTGAGGGACAGCTTTCTTTCAACTGGGTTAGAAGCCTAGGAAGAACCGTGCTCTTGGGCACAGCTCTCCAGGGAGCACAGGCATAGGTATGAGAAGAGGCTGGCTTCCCCAAGACCAGGGGCAGCTCTGGGGTTCTGGCAGAGACTCCTGAGGCACCCACTTACTCTCTTGGTGCTTCCCAAAATCAGTCAACCTCCTGTGGCCATGCTGCTTCCCTTCAGGGATGTAAGTGTGCAAACTGACCTTGCTTCTCCCCAGCACCCTCTGTAGGCAAGGCAGGCAAGGCCTGGAGCTCTGATTGTGAGAATGATGCCAAAGGAGCCGCTTCATTTAGTCTCCAAGTGAATGGGATTGTGCAGACCTACCTGCTGGGCAGCAGGTTAAAGTCCCTTCGCTTCCCACTTTCCCTCCTCCCCCAGTGTCCACCAGTTCCTATGCACATCCCTGACCTGACCGCTTTTTTCTTTTCTTTTGTGATGGAGTCTCGTTCTGTTGCCCAGGCTGGAGTGCAGTGGCATGATCTCGGCTTACTGCAAGCTCCACCTCTTCAGTTCAAGTGATTCTCCTGCCTCAGCCTCCCAAGTAAATGGGACTACAGGTGCCTGCCACCCAATTTTTGTATTGTTGGTAGACATGGGGTTTTGCCATGTTGGCCGGGTTGGTCTCGAACTCCTGACCTCAAGTGATCTGCCCACCTCAGCTTCCCAAAGTGCTGGGATTACAGGTGTGAACCATTGCGCCCAGCCATTACCTGACCACTTCTTTCACCTCCACTGCTGCCTCTGAGGTCCAGTGCTCTCAGCTCCCACCTCAACTCCTATCTCCCTGCTTCTGCTCGGAGCCTTCCCACATACATTCCGCCAGAGTCATCTTTTAAATCATAAGTAGGATCTGTCATTCCACTACTTCCAACTCCTCAGTAGTTCCCCATTGTAATTAGATTGGATTTCAAATTCCTTACTGTAGCCCAATGTCTTGCTAGTCAGAGGGCTGTCCGCGGGGAGCAGAAGCTTGGGCTCCACCTGGAAATGTAGCATTTCAGACCCACCCCAGACCTACTGAATCAAAATCCCTGGGGTTGTGTGCACATGACAGCTTGAGAAACACCAGCCTAAGGGACTAAGGGACCCTCTGCATTCTATCCATCCATTCCCTTCAACCTCATGTCAACCAACACACTCCAGACTCAAAGGGCCTTCTCTCAACCCCAACTATTGAAGTACCCCTCCCCAAGCCATTTACAATTTCATTCCTGTTTCATTTTCTCTGGAGGGCTCATCGCCATCAATGAGATTGTTAGTTATGTTTGTATGTCCTCACCATAGTGTCTTCCAGGCCTATCACAGTCCTGGAGCTCAGGGGAGACCCAAGCAAACCAACATACATTTGCCAGGCACCGAGCTTCGGCCTATGCAAGCTGCCTGGGCCCACCAGGGGTTCCTGTCACATGTGAACTATGATTCAAAATGTACATACGTAGTCTTCAGTGAATAATAACATTAACAAAAGGCAAAAAGTAGGTATACACTTTGAATGAGAATACAAATGAGAAATGCCACCATTCCCCAAAGTGCACTTGGTTGGAAAAAGAGATGGAAAGGGAGGTGCCTGGTGGTTTCAGGGAAGGAATGTGTGGAACGCAAGTCTTCCATGAGCATGGGGCTGGCAGTAGGAACAAAGACTCACCGGCATTGGGCTTGCGGTGATGTCCTGGCTCCTTCTCACCTGGTGGAAACAATTCATCAGTCTTCAAAGGTTAAAAAGATCAGGTGCCATTGTTTTTCATCTCATCAACTGAGGTGCAAACAAAGGAATGGGAGGAATAATACCCTTCAATGTAGAGTCTTGGTTCTCATAAGTGTGTCCCCTGGACCAACAGCACCAGCATCACCTGGGAACTTGCTGGAAATGAAGAGTCTTAGGGCCCTCTGTGAACCTACTGAATCAGAAACTCGGGATAGGACACAGTGATCTTTGCTTTAACAAGCCATGCAGGTGATTCTGATGAACACTGAATCACCTGAAGTTTGAGATTGATGTGCTAATTTTTTTTGTTATAAAATAATTTATTATAGAAAATTTAGAAAATCAGAAAGGTAAAAGATTAAAGCATCAGTAATTCTACCACTCAGAATAGACTCCTTAGGAATCTACATCAGGCAGAAAGAAAAAAAGAACTCCAATTGATACTGTTCATGTTTTTATGTAGCTTCTCAACCTTGCAAAAAATATGTATAATTTTCTTCACTTTACAAAATTGAGGTTATTCTGGACATTATGCTGCTTTTATCACTTAGCATTTTATCTGAGCATTTCCTAATCATTCATAGAAAATCTCATTTTAATTTAGGCTGCATACTATTCACTTATGTTAATGTACTACATTAGCTCTGTGTTTGGGTAATTTTCTATTTCCCCTAACATAAATGGCACTAGAGTGAATATTCTGGCTCAGAAACCCTGCTTGTTTTCTTAGGATAAGAAAGAGGAAGGACAAGTCAAAGACTAAATATTTCAGGTTTCTTAATTAACTTTTTACTATTAAAAAAGTTTTAAAACACATGTATGTATTTATAATACATATGGCAAAAAAGTTAATATATTAACCCTATAAAAAGAGCTTTTGTTTCCTTAAAAGAAAGGAATACGTTTCAGTGGCACAAAAGGGGAAAAGGAAATGACAGCTGAGGAATACAGGATTTCCTATGGCAAATGATCAGTTCCCATATCAGAAAAGTTTGATTAGGCTAGGGGCAGTGGCTCACGCCTCTAATCCCAGCACTTTCAGAGGCTGAGATGGGCGGATCACTTGAGGTCAGGAGTTTGGGACCAGCCTGGCCAATGTGGTGAACCCTCCTCTCTACTAAAAATACAAAAACTATCTGGGCGTCATGGTGCGTGCCTGTCGTCCCAACTACTTGGGAGGCTGAGGCAGGAGAATCTCTTGAACCCAGGAGGTGGAGGTTGCAGTGAGCCGAGGTCGTGCTGCTGCACTCCAGCCTAGGAGACAGAGTGAGACTGCCTCAATAAAAAAAAAAAATTTTTTTTTTAAAGAGAGAAAAAGAAAAAAAAGAAAAGATTGGGCATCATTATTAGTCAAAATACTCAGAAGCTCCAGGATACCATTTTTAAACTCATCAATTTCACAAAGCTTTGTAAAAAAATTAGAATAGCCAGGGCTGGCAAGTAAAGGTACAGTGAAGTGGAGATACGGTGAAGTGGACATGCCCACCCATCTCTTCTGGAAGAAATAGAAATTGGTGCCGTCTTTCTGGGAAGCTGCTTGGTATGTTTTACTAAAGATTCGTTCTGCTTGAGTAGCTCATTAGACGCCGTAAAGACTCATCCCAGAGCAATGTTCTGTGCGATGGAACACGTGTTTTGTTGTATAGTCAGAAGAGCTACCTCTGACTGAGGGCGTAGGATACTCCAGGCCCTGTTGTAAGTGCTTCACTGGTGTTAACTTACTGAACCCTTACAACCATCCAGTGAAGGGTTGTTCATTATTCCCATTCTATAGATGAGAAAAGGAGGCCAGAGAGGTCAAGTAACCTGCCTATGGTCACATAGCAGGAAAGTGGCTGAGCTAGTACTTCAACCCGTGGTCTCTCTCTAACACCCTTGCTCTAACTTCTATGGCAGGCTACCTTTCAATATGGCAGAAACTGAGACAGTGAGATTAAGTGACCCTCCTGAGCTATCCAAGACTTCCACTCGTCCCTCTGCTCAGCATTTATTCACGCCTATTAGCCCCCATCTGCCCACCTCGGCTATGGATTCTAGTCTATCCTGCCTCCAAAACACTCTTCGTTTTGAGGCATCTAAATTTCAGATAATGACAGGAAAGACACATGGTTAATAAAGAATAGAAACTTTGCTTTGTCTGCAGAGGACTGGCATGTTCTGGTATATCCAGTTTTGCTTGAAAATATGTGTGGTTTCTTTGGTTGTTGGGTCCTTGGGGGTGATTGGGGATGGGCAGCAGGTGCCAACATATACAGCTGTAACCATGCCCAGCCCAGCTGCATTGCCGGAACCTTCAGAGAGGTAAAAGTGAAGTCCATTCTCAGATCATAGTTTGCCCTTCAGATGCCCAGGTGTATGCTAAGTGCCAGGGGAACCAGGAAAGAATTCTAACATAGAGCCCCTGCCCTTGAGGAATATAACTCCCTTATGCACAGAGCAGACCTATACTCATAGCACGACAGGAGAACTAGTTGGCCTGCACGATGCAGATCCTGTGCTTTCTCCATTTGGTCTCAAGGCTTCTGGTGGAGTTAACCAGGAAGGGCCTCCTAGAGGAGGTGTGCCCTGAACTAGGCCTTGAAAGATTTCAACAGCAGTAGATGAGGAATGACAGAGAGGTCCCAGGGCCAGGCAAGCAGTGGCCAGGACAACCAGCAGAGCTGAGGAGGCCACAAGTGGGTGGCAGGAAGATAGAAGAGCCCTGAGTGTGGAGAGAGGGGCAGGTAAGCCAGGGTAGCCATAGGAAAACCATTGGCTTATAGACTAGCGATGGCAGTGATGGAAAGCAGCAACCTCAGCAGAGGCTGCCCTGAGGACTGCAGAGAGAGGGCAGCCTCCAGCCTTTGGTGATGGCTACCTCCAAAAGCCATCGCTGGTAGGTCCTGGGAACAGTCTGCTGATTGATATTGATACATTCATTTATTCATTGAGCAAGCGTGCATGGAGCAGGCACTATTTACCAGGGAGTATTAGTGACTGGAGTCAAAAGATAAGTTAGGTTTCATTGCCATCCCAAGAAGCTTGAAGACCAGCGGGAGAGGCAGCCTGAGACACCCACAGGGAGTCTGGGCTTGAGCCTCGCCTTCAGCACAGTGAGGAGTCTCCCTCTGACAGGGACATATGGCACCAGGGAGCATTTGTGCCACTGCCCTTGGGGGAGGGGGAGTGTGTAGGGGAATGGATTAATTTTCTTTTTCTTACATTTTTCTCTCTTTTTAATGTAGCACTTGATACATGCAAAAGAATATCTGCAATACGTATATAGAGGTGTGAAGGATAATAACATAAGCCCCTGTGAACCCCTCTCTCAGTTTAAGAAATAATAGAACCCAAAGTGCTAAATAGTGACTCAAAGCACTTAAAGCCCCTTGGTCTCCTTCCTCCTCCATGGTATGCCCCCACCTTTCTTCCAGAGATATCACTATACTGAATTACGTGGGCAGATTCTCTGGCTTTTTCCTGACGGTCTTATCACTTATGTAGGACTAAAAACTTTTGTGGTTCCCCAGAAAGTAAAACACAGAATTGCCATGTGACCCAGCAATTTCACCCCTATGTATATTTCACTCGTAGGTATGTACCCCAAAGGATTGAAAACAGGCACTGAAACAGATACCTGTATGTGAATGTTCATCACAGCATTATTCCCAATATGCAAAAGGTGGAAATAACTCGAGTGTCCAGTAACAGATGAACCAATAAGCAAGGAGGGTGTGCGTGCGTGTGTGTGTGTGTGTATGTGTGTGTGTGTGTAAAAGTCATTCTTAAAAAGAGTGAAGTTTTCATACATGCTTAACATGGAACAACTTTGAAAACCCTGTACTAAGTGAAAGAAGCCAGTCACAAAAGAGCAAATATGGTATGGTTTTACTTATATGAAATATCTAGAATAGGCAAATTCATAGAGACAAAGTAGGTTAGAGGTTACCAGGAGCTGGATGGAAGGGAGAATGGGAGAATCATTGCTTAATGAATAGTTTCTGTTTGGGATAATAAAAAGTTTTGGAAATAGATAGTGGTGATGATTGTACAACATTGGGATTTAATTAATGCCACAGAATTATATATTTAAACATGGTTAAAATGGCAAATTTCATGTTATATACATATTTTCCCATAAAAAAATTGCTAGTCCTTTTGACAGTATTTGAACTTTACAGAAATGAAGTCAAACTGGATGTGCTCTTCTGCAGCTTGCTTTTCTCACTCAATGTTACGTTTCAACAATTCATCCACATTGAAGCATCTGGCTGCAGTTCATTCCTTTTCACCACTGAATAGTATTCCATGATCCCCATGAATACGCCGTGATGTACTTATCCATTTTTTGGTCAGTGACATGGGAGATGTTTGCAAGCTTTCTTTGCACATTTTCTTTTCTAATCCTTCTGAGAACTTTTTTTTTTTTTTTTGAGACAGAATCTTGCTCTGTTGCCCAGGCTAGAGTACAGTGGTGTGATCTTGGTTCACCACAACCTGCACCTCCCAGGTTCAAGCAATTCTTCAGCCTCCCGAGTAGCCGGGATTATAGGTATGCACCACCATGTCCAGCTATATTTTGTATTTTTAGTAGAGATGGGTCTCACCATGTTGGCCAGCCTGGTCTCGAACTCCTGGCCTCAAATCAAATGATGCACCCGTCTCTGTCTACCAAAGTGCTGGGATTACAGGCATGAGCCACCATGCCTGGCCGAAAACATTCTTTTATGTGTCTCCTGGAGCTCATCTCTGAGAGTGGAATTGTTGGGTCAGAGGGTATGTATGTGTTCAGCTTCATAAAATAATGCCACATTGTATTCCCAGGGATTGTAACCGTTTTCACTCTCCCATCCATCCATTAGTTCCCAGTAGCCTCACATCCTCACCTATAGTGATGGGTATTTTCTTGAGTTCCATGTCTGCCCTGTCCTTGCGGCCATCTGTAAATGGAGTTCGAACCCCCCCATGAAGATGACCACTTTGGAGGGCAGAAGTACTGCCTCTAGGACACCAGTGGCCCCCAGGACCTCGAAAGTGAAAGGGCCTTTCACGGGATACCACCACCCTCCTATTTCAGACAAGTAGATGGAGACCCAGAGTGAACGGGAATTAGGCCCCTGGCACAGCAGTGTTTGCACAGCCATGCACAGCCACCGTGCACACTAGGGTTCAGCCTGCTTCCTGGAGCGCGCTCTGCCCATGGTGGGACAGGAGCATGCCTCGCACAGAGAGCAAGCAGGGCTGTTGTTACTGATAATAGCCGGGACTCTGCTGACTCTGCCATCATCTAGAAAGCTCCTTGAGGTGGAATTTGTGTTGAGGGCTTGGTTTGAGGATAAAATGAGTTCATCGTTTGCACATGTTTCATTCCTAAGACCCTGGAAGAAATACGACACCTGTGGATTTTCTTGGCTTTCCCCTGGACTTGGAGAGGAATGAAAATGGCCACACCCTAGGCCAGGAGGTAGCCCCAGATGAGGGTGACTGGCCTGGGCCAGCCAGGGCACCTCCTGCCCTTTGCCTCTGGCCAGCCCTTTTAACAGAGTGAGTTCCAAGGGAGGGGCTCCAGCCCAGCCTGGTTCAGAAACCAATTTAGCTCCAATTATCCTGTTTTGAGTTTATCTTCCCTTTCTCTTTTTTGTCTTTCCCAGTAACTAACCATAATGGTTTTCCCTTTTGATGGGGGTAGTTTCACTTGTTCATGTATATCCATAACCATATAAGAAAAACAGACCAGGGAATATTGTCTCCAGTTCACAGATGAGATAACTGAGGCTTAGAAGGGATTGCTGCAGTTAGTTGGTGTCATGGCTGAATCTACTGGCCGGCAGGTTCAGGGACTTTCCTCTTTGTCCTGCTCCTATCCACAACAAAATGCCCATTTGCGTGACAACAGGAAGGACAACCTCAAAGATTCTTCAAGAAATATCACCCCATCGACTTACTGATCTTGTATGAGCAGTTTTTCCTATGATGAGGACATCCTCAGAGATTCCTTAAGAAATATCACCCCATCAGTTTACTAGTCTTGTTTGGGCAGATTTTCCTATGATAAGGACATCCTCAAAGATTCCTCAACAAATAGCAACCTATCGACTTACTAGTCTTGTATGGGCAGATTTTCCTGTTAGGTAATCACAGTTGAGTTCTCCACACCGTATGTGCTGAGCCTGGTGTTGTCTACACAGGCAACCTTGTGTTACTTTTCTCTGATGCACTGAATCTACTTCAACCACTAAGCATTTGAGAGACCACACAATTGCTAAATTTAAACTCTTTAACATTGAAATACTCATTTTATAAAGAAAAATTTAAACAAGAAGAGAGGGAAATAATGCCACCACTTGGAATGTGATCCTCAACTCTCTTCTGTTAGGTGACCTTAGTATTTTCTTCATCTATCCTCTCAGTATATACAAACACAGCCATGGATTTGCCACACATATACTTTGTGTTTTTTCTCAACCGTCTATGATGGAAAAAGAATACATAATTTTAAACTTTTTAAAAATGGTAAAAGTAGGCCAGTCATGGTGGCTCACACCTATAATCCCAGCACTTTGGGAGGCCAAGGCGGTTGGATCACTTGAGTTCAGGAGTTCAAGACCAGCCTGGCCAAATGGTGAAACCCTGTCTTTACTAAAAATACAAAAATTAGCTGGGCATGGTGGCGCGTACCTGTAGTCCCAGCTACTCGAGAGGCTGAGGCGGGAGAATCACTTGAACCCAGGAAGCAGAGGTTGCAGTGAATGGAGATCACGCCACTGCCGCATCCTGGGCAACAGAGTGAGACTCCATCTCAAAAAAAAAAAAAAAAAAAAAAATGTAAAAGTAAATCATGGTCATTATACAGAGAAAGGAAGGATAGTTGGGTGGGAGGGAGGAAGAGAAAGAAGGAAGGAAAAACATACAAGAGAAAAAAAATTAAACTACTGGAATTCTCCCACTAAGTCTTGTTACTATAAATATGTACTACTCCACACATTTTTCTATGAACATATATTTTATTAAACAAATTGGGATCATTCTGTGCCACTATTTATACACATCACAACATAGCATATTTCCATGTCAGGGCCAGCTGGTGCAGGTGGACCCAGTCTCCATAACAGGCAGTGGCTGCTGGTACCCTCAGGTTTGGGCAGAAGGAAGGGCTGCTTGGCAAGATGTAGCAATTCTTCCCATCACCCTGGAGAAGCAGCATTCAGAACCGTGTATTCTAGGAAGGCCAAATGATGAAGTGAATTAAATCTCAGGGGTTCTGATGGAAAAAGGAGTAATTAAGAGTCATAATTAATAATTTGACGCCAACAACGAGCCTGCCAGCGAGGAACCGCCTAGCACAATTGTTTCATGGTTTTTGCCTTATTATCAGCCTCATAACTTAAGCTTTCCTCTAGATGCACTAATTAGGTAATTAGCTCCCTAAAGATCATGCCTCTTAAGAATGCAGAGCAGGCTGGCTAAGAGGCGCCTGAGAAGAAGGGGCTTTTAGAGCACAGTTCTTTGAACCAGGTGAGGGGGTAGGGCAGGGCCAGAGTGTGGACAGCAAACACATGTGGTCAGGGAGTGGCACGGCGTCCTTACTGCAGGTGTGCCACCCTCGGATCATTGCGGTGTGGTCTGTCATGAGGCCCAAAGACTGGGAAATACACAAAATGATTGTTCCATCTGTAAGAAGACAATACTGTGCCTTGTCTGGGCACAACAGATGATGATAATGGTCATAATCATCATCATCATCAATTCAATAAAGCGCATACAGAGTAGAAAAGAATGCCGAGCTGAATTTAAGGATCCTGGGTCTCTCCCACTCCCTACCTGCCCATGGGCCTGTGGTTAAGTCACTTCACCTCTCTGTGCCTCAGTCTCAGACCACCTTTGCTGCTAGTCAGGCCCATGGAACATCCAGGACATGGGAAGAAGCCAGGCTTTCTGCGCCTGGGAGTGCGAGGAAGAAGTGTCTGTGGGGAGGGTGGCTGCAGTGGTGCACTTTCAACACCGTGTCTGCACAAGAAGGCGCCTTTTTGTCTTTTTTGAAGAGCATCTCAGCACCTGAGCCAAGCTTGTACCTGAGCTCCAGGGGTGACTCCAGATTGTTACTTGACAAACGACCCCACAGTGGGGAAGGGCAGATTGTCCAGGGAGGTTCCCGTTTGCTGTCTGGGAGCACCTGAGTGGGCTGCAAAAAGACCAGCCCTCCCCTGCCCACCACCAGTTCTCCGCCCACCACCAGTTCTCTGCCCACCACCAGTTCTCCGCCCACCACCAGTTCTCCGCCCACCACCAGTTCTCCGCCCACCACCAGTTCTCCGCCCACCACCAGTTCTCTGCCCAGAGGCCACCTCTGGCCTCCATCCAAGCCTTCTTATCTCCACTTTCTTATCACCAGAAACATCTCTAGGTTCCTTTTCCCTCCAGGCTGCCTAGAGATGTGGTGACCTCCAGGAATCTTCTGGCAGTGCTGTGTCAGTGCCTGTCCCCCGGCTGGTCCCAGCCCTCCTCCCTCTCCTCTTCCTCTTCTTCCTTCTTTCTTCCTCCTGGGCCTTTCTCCCACCTCTCCTCTCCTCCCCTCCTTCTGGACCCTGCTTTTTCAGCCCTTCCCCCATTGCCTTTCACCCTCCTCCCATCCCTCCTCACCCCTCCTCAATCTTCTCCTACCCCTGCCCTCTCCTTCCTTCCTCCTTAACCTTCCTCATTCCTCCTCCACCTTCTCCCCTGTTTCTCAATCCTCCTCCCTCCCAGCCTCCCTTCCTCCCTCTCCTTAAGGTTTTGACATTTCTCTCCAATGTCCCTCCCTATATTCTCCACCTCCCCTCTCCCCTCTCCTCCCTCCTCTCCTCTCTCCTTTCCTCTCTCTCTCCTATCCCTTTGGTAAACTTTGAATACTGATATTTAAACCTCCACTTCTTTCCTGGTTTAGCCGAGGCTCTGATTCCAATTATATCACCTTCATCCTTTCATCCTTGCAAAGGGACAATTCCCGGCAGCCTGAGCTTATGAGCCCGGTGTATAGAACCTCCTTGCCCCCTCTTTCAGCCCCTTCCCTGCAGTTTGCAGGTGGGAAGCCAAAGAGGTTCCATACCCCACCCCGTGCCCCACCTGCTGCAGACCCCCCCCCTTCCTTCGTCCTTCCCAGTGCTAGGATGGTTTTATTCCAAGCTGTGGCTCTCTATGAATTGAGCCAAATATCCATGTTCACAGTTTGCCTGGGGTATATCTTTTTAGCAGCTTTACTGAGGTATGATTGATGTAGAATAAACCTCTCATATTTAGAGTGTAGTTTGATAGGTTTTGACACTTGTAGATACTCATGAAACCATCACCGCAATTAGATAGTGAACAAATACAGCACCCCTCAAGTTTCCTCCTGCCCCTCCCCAGAATCCTCACCCACAACATGGGGAACAGCTTTAAATACACTTCTCCTTTTGAGTTTTGTTTTTTTTTTTTGCTTGTACCCTCTTCTCTACTGACTCTCATTCATTATAATAGGGTTCGGGTCCCTTGCGTTGTGTTACAGCTGCCTCCAGCCTGTGCACGTGGCTGGGATTCTTTCAGTTAAATATTGCCCTCTTCCTGCCCCCACCTTTTTTTTCTGCCACTTTTGGAAATGCACATTCCCCTAGGAGGAGGCAAACATTAAGTCTATATCACTGGGGCTGAAGGAGCTTGTCAGGGGCTTGCTGAAGATGAGACGCTGGGAGGAAGAGGGGGGTCATGCAGAAGGAAGGAGAATGCTAGCAGGGAATTGCTGAAGCCAGAATTGTTCAGCTCCTCCCAGTGTGGTGCAGGGACAGCTACCAAGGCCAGGGCGGAGTTTGGGGAGCAGGCAGCTTCCTGCCTTCTGCATTCTGCCTGCCTGGCATTAACACATCAGGATTGCCATTGCGTGAAATGTTTCCCATTTCTCTGTAGCCTGCTTCAGGTCATAGGACGTGTTATCAGGATTTGCAGTGGTAGTAGCATTATTTGGTTCTACAACATGAGACCATTGAAAGACTAGTCCGACGGTATTCTTAATGTAGTTCACCTTTTAAAATTAGCATTTGGAGTTGTATATTAAGACGCAAGGTGTCAGGCCCTGGTATGCTGGAGCCAGGTCATACCGGCTTGCGAATGCAATAGCAATAGCAAGTTGTTAACATTTCAGTTTTGTGAACCAGTTTTTCGACACAGCCATCCTTGAAATCAGCAATATTGGGAGTATTTACACCGTGGAATTCAGCACATTCTACCCACCAGGCAGCAGGCAGGGCTTTCCCTCTCTCAGTGCCCCTCCTTACATCCACCTACCTTTTTTTTTTTTTTTTTTAGACTTGGCTGTTAGGTTTTCACCAGCACACCACTGATCAGAACTAGAAGAAACCTCTGAGATCACCAGGTGCAATGCCATGCCCCTCACTCCCTGCAGCAGTGCCCCCTCCAGGGACATTTGGAAAGTACATTGAATAGGGGGCTCATCTGGAGTTGTCCCACCACTGGGAGGCACTACTGGTATTAATTGTGTCAGGGCCATGGATGATAAATGTCCTACAAGGCCTGGTATGATCTGACATGCCCCAAGATTATTGCACCTGAGATGCAATAGTGCCTCTGTTGAGAAGCGTTGAGATTCTTTGCCTAGCTCCTGGCGTAGTAAATGAGGTTCAGAGAGTCTGATTCAATTCAGTCAAAGTATATCAGGCACGGACAGGAATGACACTTAGCTCTGCCTTCCCGCGGGCCTGAAGTCACTTTGCTATTTGAAAGTCTGCAGTGGGCACAGGAACCAAGGTTGCCCATGTTCTAAATCCTACTCCTGACTCTTCCCACATTGGCAGAATTAGGGGGTGGTGATTCATGGTGTGGCTTGTCTTCTGAGGAGAGGACAAAAATTAAAGGACTGGAGCATAGAGCCTTTGCAAAGACTCTGGACAGGGTTTAACCCTGTGAGGGCAGCTGTCCTGTTGAAAGACATCTCCTGCAGAACTACAGAGGCAGGGATCGGTACATTTCCGATGGTGAGCGCTGTGGGAGTTTGCCTTTAGCAGAAGTCAATGTGGCATTATCCTGAAACAACTGGGCGTGGGCCATTCTTATATTCTTATATAAGGCCCACACACAGCCACCTGGCCCTTCAGGGCTTGCCTGCTCAGGACTCGGGAGGCACTGCAGGTGTGTCCTGGCACTGTACAATGCTGGCTTGACTGCCTGGTCTTTGTACCCCCATGTGTCCTGCTTGGGGGATGGACCACCCAGTGAAACCTGGAGCTTGCTACCTGATGGGAGAATCTGGCTTAGGAGGGCATTTGGGTTCTCCTGTTGCTTGCTTCTTTTGCATCCTCATAGCGAAGAAGAAGAGAACAACATCTTCTATTACAGCTAACAACTACCAAATGCCTTCTATATGCCTTTTACATGCCAGGCACTGGCTGGGATGGATGGATGGATGGATGGATGGATGGATGGATGGATGGACACATACATACATGCATACATACATACATAGATCTTTACTGAGTTATAATTCACAGAATGTCTTAGTCCATTTGCATTGCTATAAAGGAATGCCTGAAGCTAGAAAATTTATAAAGAAAAGAGGTTTATTTAGCTCATAGTTCTACAGGCTGTGCAAGAAGCATGGTGCCATCATCTACTTCTGGGGAGAGTCTTGGGAAACTTCCACTCGTGGTGGAAGAGAAAGGAGAGTTGGCATCACATGACGAGAGAAAGGAAGCAGGAGAGAGAGAGAGGAGAGAAAGGCGCCAGGCTCTTTTTAACAATCAGATATTGAGGAAACTAATAGAGTGAGAACCCACTCATTACCTAAAGGACAGCACTAAGCCATTGATGAAGGATCTATCCCCATGACCCAAATGTCTCATACCAAGCCCCACTTCCAACATTGGGAATCAGATTTCAACATGAGATTTGGAGGGGCCAGATATCCAAACTGTATCAGATACCATGCAACCCACTCATTAAAAGTGTACCATTCAAAGTTTTTAGTATATTCAGAGTTTGCAGCCATCCACACAATCATTTTTAGGACATATTCATCACCTTGAAAAGAAAGCCCATACCAATTAGCAGTTGCTTCCCCATTTCCCTCTAACTTGCACCCTCAACCCCTGGCAACCATTAGTCCACTTTATATCTCTATAGATTGGCCTGTTCTGGATATTTCATAAATGTTGAATCATAGAATATGTGGTCCTTGATGCTTGGCCTCTTTCACTTAGCATAATGATTTCAGGGTTCCGCCATGTTGTAGTATGGAACAGTGCTTCATGCCTTCTTATTGCCAAATAATATTCTACTGTATGGTTCTACCATATTTTGTTTATCCATTCACCAGTTGATAGATATTTGAGTTGTTTCTACTTTGGGGCTCTTATGAATAATGCTGCTGTAAACATTTGTGTACAGATTTGTATGTGGATGTGTTTTCATTTCTCCCGGGTGTGCACCTAGGAGTGAAATTGCTAGGTCGTATGATAATTCTACCTTATATATATTTTTATCAATTTTTCCCAAGTGGCCAAAGCAGCTGTCTTTGTCTCTGAAAGGTAAAGAAATGTATGTTGCTGGAATGGATTGAAACCCGTGTTGTGTAACTCCCTCCTATGCCACTGTCTCTGTCCTACGCTAGGTCAGAATCTTCTGGATCTTGGATGGTCAATATTAACTTGTCCTTCAGCCTTCTTTTCTCTCAACTCAACAATCTGTGATCCTTTTATCTTTGCCAGAGCTGTTGATTGTTGATTTTCCCTGAATCTTTGTCTTCCTGGTGGGGCCAGACCTGACCTTTCTCTTACTGGGAATGTGATTCTCTGAACTTTGCATGTCTTGGGCTGGTCTGTGACCCTCTAGGACTCCATCCTTTTTCTGGTCTATGACCCCTAGGACCCCATTCACTTTTTTCATATATATGTATATGTGTGTGTGTGTGTGTGTGTGTGTGTGTGTGTGTGTGTGTATACTATATATATAAAATATACATATATATTATATATAGCAATAGCAAGTTATTAAATTTCAGTTTTGTGAACCAGTTGTTCACCACAGCCATCCTTGAAATCAGCAGTATTGGGAGTATTTACACCATGGAATTCAGCACATTCTGCACACCAGGCAGAGCTTTCCCTCCCTCAGTGCCCCTCCCAACACCCACCTACCTTTTTTTTTTTTTTTTTTTTAGACTTCGTTGTTAGGTTTTTACCAGGTTTTTATACCAGGCTTTTACCAGGTTAGGTTTTTATATATATTCATATATTATTATTAATGTATAATATATATAAAATATATATTATATATTCATGTCTTTCCTATCTTATATTTGCCTTTCCTGCCTCTCTTCTTTATAAATTTCATCAGTTGAATTGAATTCTGAAAAAATTGAAAACCAAACAATGGTGTTGTGAATTTGGACTCCCTTTTTGAAAGGCTGGCTTCCCTCTGTGTATTTTTGCAAATCTAGTGAGGGTTGTTGACTACACCTTTACGAGATATAAATGCAGTGTAGCCACAGGCCTTCACATTTATTCCCTTCCTGCCTTCATCCTCCTCCTTGAGCCATTGCTCTCCTTGGATGCAAACCTCTGTCTACTTAGGACAACCTCATCTCATCTCCTGGTTTTGATAACCATTCTCCATTTTGTCTGGCATAAAATAGTTACCATGGATTACTCTTACATAGTTCAGCAAGCCCTGTCTACTTTCTCCAAGAAGACTAGGTTAGTTAATTCTTCTTCTTTTTTTTTTTTTTTAAGGGTAGGTCTTACCCAGCCTGGAGTGCCATGGAGCAATCACAGCTCACTATAACCTCAAACGTGTGCTCAAGTGATCTTCCCACCTCAGCCTTCTGAGTAGCTGGAACTGCAGGTGTGCACTACCACACTAGGCTAATTTTTTTTTTTTTTTTTTTTTGTAGATACTAGGGTCTAGCCATGTTGCCCAGGCTGGTCTCAAACTCTTGGCCTTAAGCAATCCTTGCCACCTTGGCCTCCCAAAGTTCTGGGACTACAGGTGCAAGCCACTGCACGCTGCCATTATGGTAACTAATCCTTTCAGCCAGTATTTACTGTCTCCCAGGCTAGAGTGGTTGTGCCTGTACTGTTGAGGTGTGGCATTTTGATGATGACATGACAGTAACTGTGATGATGACCAATTCCTGTTGCTACCTATGCTTTTTTAGAATTAGCAGCTGATTTTAGGATGACCTCCGTCAGTGCCTCAATGTCAGAAGTTGTCGGTGTCAGAAGCTTTTTTTTTAACCAGTTTGTTTTTAAAACCTATTTTTTTAAGACTAGTCTCTTGATTTTTTTTTTCTTTTTTCAAAATAAAGAGTACATGTTGGCATGTCTGCCTATTTAAGAAGGATCTCTTGGTGTTAGATAGACAGCTTGGTTACCTGGGACTTCCATGGCCAGAGATGTCAGTCATGCAGAGAGGGTGAACCGGCTACCCTGGTCTGGTGGGGGTCTTGTCAACATATTTACATTTGCCAGGTCATCTAGGGCATATTGAATTTAGAATGAATGAGAGGCCAGACGGTTAGACCTCCAATATATGCTGATCCCATTCCTACATTGTACCCATTTTGGGTGGTAGCACTTACAAACTCTGCAACTTCAACAAGTTGTTTAACCTTTGCCTCAGTTTCCTCAACTGTAAACCAAGCATAATAGTATCTACTTGATGGGGAGGTTGGTAGTGTTAAATGACAAATATATCTAACCTGCTCAGCATGGTGCCTGGCACAGTGTGGGTGTTCTACAGCAGCTACTTAGAACCTCAGAGCCTCGCTGAGCACTGGAAACGTGGCCAGTCCCAATCAAGATAAGCTGTAAGATGTGGTGTGAAAAAAAGAATGTCAAATGCCTCACTAACCATTTTTAAAATGTTGATTACATATTGAGATGATCATATTTTTTTAATTCACCTGTTTACTTTTACTATTAAGTGTGGCTGCTAGAACATTTATGCATGTGGCTCACATTCTGTTTCTTTTGGAAGATACTGGTCTGGATCAATAAGGAGGAGCAAACAATGATTGGCAAAATCTTGAGCATTCAGCCTGAGAACGCTAAGCGTAGAATCAGGTGCCACGCAGGCAGCTCTGAGAATGCTTGTAGGAAGCCAGAGGAAGGAGGAAGACGGTTGGATGCCTGGTGAGGGGAGGGTTCCGGAGAGGCCAGAGACTGGGCTGGGCCTGTGGGCTGGCTCCTTCCCCAGGCAGCAAGGAGGAGTCAGAGAGGGCGGAGGATGAGGCCACGGTGCACAGTAGTGTGGTGACGGATCAGAAAGCTGCGCAGTGACACACGAGGAGCCCAGATCACCCTACAACCTGCCTTCCCTGGTCCCCACTAGGACACAGGCTTTCCAGTTCCCTCCACCCGACAGGCAGGGCCCTCCTCCCTCTTAGGTTCCCAGACAGGCTCTCATCTGCATCCCCCTTCCCGGGCTCAGGCTTGATTTGCGACCTTGTTTTCCAAAGGCAAGGCTGCCTCCCCCTCCCCTCTTCCCCAGGGGGTTGCTCCAGCCTCCATTACCAAACCCTGTGACAAGCATTGCAGCCCCCTTATTAAAATAATGTAATGTCTAACTAAAATAGAAACCCCGGATAACAGTTTTTGATGTTTTAATGACTGGGCTCATTAGACAGACTTCCCACTTAAAGTGTCTGTCTAGCAATTAAGGCTAAAAAAATCATAAATGATGACCACACCTTTTGTGGCTTAATGGTTACTCTGAAGGCTGGTCTTATTATCTCGGCGATACAGTCTGTGATAAAAAAGAATTTAAGATACTCTCTCAAGATTTATTTCCCCATTAGCAAGCTGGAGGAGGAAGGTTAAGAGTACACTTAAGGTCAGAAATGGAAAGGGAGCAGGAGAATAATAAGATGCCTAGAATTTTCCTCCGGCAGAACCAGCCTCCTCCTCACACGGTGGGGAGGTCCTGCTCACTGAGGGGCTTAATTCTGCCTGTCACAGGCGAGTCTGTGAATCGTTACTCCAAGTGACCTCGAGCAGTTTATTTAGTTAATTGTCAAGCACGCAGGGCTGAACTATAGAATCACCTACTTCCACTAAATTATTTCCAATTCTAATCTGCTGACGATACGGGAAAGTAGAAAAGGGAGTTCTTGATGAGAACAACCTGGGAGAATGCATCCAACTCCTCCAAACCAAATGTCCAGGAGAGGGGGTGTTGATGGAGAACAGTGAAGGAAAGCACACCCCAATCATCTGCTGCTGCCAGAGAAGTGGGGGTGTGGGCGCCCCACTCCAGGAGTGGCTCTGGGCTCAGGCTGCTAAGGAGGTCACTGTGAAGGCTCCAGCCCAGCAGGTTAAAGGAGAGACAACTAATTTAAAAGGGAACTGTGTTCAGAAATATGTCTTGTGGAGGCACTTCGAGCCTTTTATTAGGTTTGTCTTAAGTGATAAATGGTATTTGGATAACTGAGGCTATTAACAGAGCCTTTGTACCTGTCCTGGTGGGTGGGGAAAGGCTGCCAGCTGCCTGGGGATGGATGGGTGATAACCCACCTCTTGTCTGAGGGGCTAATTGAGAACTGGCTAGTGCTGCCTGACTCCCCCTGCCCACCCCAGCCAGCAGGAGCCATTGGTGGGGTCTGCACCCTTCCAGTTCATTGTCAGGATCACACTTAAGTACCAAACTTGCCAGTCCCTCTCCCTGCAACCTCTCCCATTCCCCTGTTAGAGCAGGTAGGCCTGGAGGTTTCAAAGGTATGCATGAGGGAGTGGGTGCTGGGTGGTTGCAGAGTCTAAAGCCAAAGTGAGAGTAGAAACCCACTTAAATGCTAGCTAGAGATTGGGGAAAGCCCACAGTCAGTGGTAAGCTATTGGAAGTGTGCTGTTTCAGTAACTTTCAGCACTTGCCTATTATATACTAAGCATCTTTTCTGTGCCACGCATTGTGCTAGGATAAATTGTGTGATAGACGAGACAACATGCGTTACATTTTTTTTTCCTTTGGAGAACACTGGTGCCTCTTCCTAAAACCACTTATCAGAGTGGTTTTATTTACCACTAAGGCCTGCTTAGCAGTTAATAAAGCATTTTATAGGCACTCACTTATTCCTGGCAACAATTCTTTGCAAAGGACAACTACTGTGAATCCTATTTTATTGATAAGGCAGCTGAGGCATTAATAGTGTAATACTTAGGATTTGGGAGATGCAAATGAGAACCCATGTCAACAGGCTTAAGCAACATAGAATGTGTACTGGCTACTTAATGCAGTGATCTGTGGATAGGGTCAGACTCAGGTGCCACTGCCTCCGCTCAGCAAACTCAGCACTCAGGTTTCTTTGTCTCCTGGCTTTGCTCTCCACATCGATTGGCTTCATTTTCTGGTCTACAAAGTGGCAAAATGGCAGCAGCAGGAAAAGCCTCATGGCCTCTCCAATTTCAGTGCAGCAGGAAAGAGAACATCTCTTGCTGGTTGTGTAAGATCAAGCCTTAGGATTAGCTGTGATTGAGCCTGATTTGTCTGTCCTATGTCATATGTCCATCTCCGAACCAATTCCTGTAACCAGAGAATGGAACTCATTGATTCATTTATGCCTGGTCACATGCTTCTTCCCAGGAACCAGATATGAAATCTTTCCCATACCACAAGGACCAGGATGGAAGCAGGAAATCAGGCAGGTAGGATGGATGGTAGGAAGCCAAAGCACAATAACATTCACTAGAGAGGGTGCACTGATGAAAAAGCCAGTCCGAGAAACTGAGACCATCTGAGTCACTTGGCTGTTCTCTAGGCCCCACAGAGACCTGGGAGGCAGAGGACGAGCAAGCATCCCAGTTCTAGCCACGACCAACTTTTGGCTTTGTTTAGTATCCCGTCTAGAGCATCCTAAACAACCACAATGACGACGGTCTCTGAGACCCACTGTCAGCTGGCTGAAGTATAATTGGGAAGACACCAAGAGTGCTGGATTCATCCCCATGCAGTGACTTGGCCCACAGAGGTTGCTGGCATCTCCCTCAAGTACATCTTGTACATCTCTGCCTGGGGAAATCCACTCATTGTTCAAGTCCATGTTCAAAAGTTCCCATCAGAGTGAATCACTCCCTCTCATGTTCTCCTGTTGTACTCTTTTGTACTCTCACCCATCACAGATGTTAGGCTTGCCAATAGTTTGTGGGGGTTTTGTTTGTTTGTTTTTGCCAATAGATTTTTAGTTTGTCTGCTAACTTGGTTCAATTGGTAGTGACTGCCAGGTGATGGATTCTGAGTCTTAGCAGAAAGACTGCTGTGATTGATTAGTGATGCCTGCTGAGAGAGGCTGGGTGGTAACACAGGAATTGTATGAGTGAAGACATTGTGTAAGTAAAAAAAAAAGATGCTTGTAAGTAAAGACAGACAACTCAAGCTAGCTTAAGCTGAAAATACCATTTATTATAAGGATACAGAGGTTTGTTACAGGTCTTAAAAGCGAAAATATGCTACAGCCAGATCTTGTGAGAGACTGGAACTAGGAAAGCTATGAGCAAACAATTAGATCCTCAGTAGTTGTCTATCCAAGCTGGGCACCGTAGCTCGCTCCTGTAATCCCAGGACTTTGGGAGGCCAAGGCAGATGGATTACCTGAGGTCAGAAGTTCGAGACCAGGCTGGCCAACCTGGTGAAGCCCAGTCTCTACTAAAAATACAAAAAATTAGCTGGGCCTGGTGGCACAGTCCTGTAGTCCCAGCTACTCGGGAGACTGAGGTAGGAGAAGAGTTTGAACCTGGGAGATGGAGGTTGCAGTGAGCCAAGATCGCGCCTTGCATTCTAGCCTGGGTGACAGAGCAAGACTCTGCTAAAAAATAATAATAATATTTTTTTAAAAATAATTGTCTATCCTGCTGGGACCATACGCTCTCTCATCTTGGCTTCTCTCTGTACAACTGATTACCCACTTCCTATCTACAGACTAGCTCTCTTTGATTTTCCTTGCACAGGATAGAAGATGGTTACACAAGATCCATATTCATATGGCCATCAGTCACATGTAGAGAAGATCTCTGCTAGCCTAGCTTCAGTCAGTTACCTACCGCAGATCCAATCAACCATGTTCAGTGAGTGGAGTTCCTTTGTACCTAGAGGAACCCTATGTGAGAAAAGAGGAGACAGTTTTCAGGAAAAGAGGATCATGAAGGGTTAGACAGACACTCTAAATGGAGCCCCCTTTCTAATTACTCCATGTGTTTGCTGACTGTGCCTTGAGAGTAGTAGCAGCGGCCATAGGAGTCATAGCAGTAGCAATGGTGGATGATGGTGGCAGGAGCAAAGATAGGGAAATTTTAAAAACTCAGACTTCCCTTTCTGGACTTGCAATCTAGGAGAAGAAAATGACTTAGACCCAACACAAGCTTTGATAACCATCGAAAAGAAGTTTCCAGCAGGGGCAGGATCGTTGTGTCAAATCAGTGCACCATGCTCCTTTGCTTTCTCTTCACCATTCCTTTCCAATTCCACACAAGATGGGACAGTGGTTATTCATAAGCCTCATGATCGTGTGGAAATCCAGCCTTATGACCGAAAGCGAGAGCATCATTTCGCCTGTCCCCTCCCGCTGTGACTCCCAGCCCTCCACAGCAGTGGAGCAGTTGCCCCAGCAACAGCTTGGTGCAGAGCACGTCAGCTGGAAAGCCAGCCAGCCCCCTGGCCTCTCTTTTTGCCATCTCCCCATCAAACGTTGTCACATCCTGGTAATTATTTTAAAAGAAAAGAAAAGCCATAAGGATAAAGTCATGCTGGAGCACAGGAAGCAATCAGTGGCCACTCTGATGTCGTCAGGATCCCCATTTCCTTCCCACTAAGTAACCTGCCCAGAAAGCGCATTAAGAATCATAGAATGGTGCCCTGAGCATTTCAGAGTTTTCATAAAAAGTCACAGCTCAGCTTGTGACCGTCTTGAAGGGATCAGGCCTGTGATTCCATTTTCTTTCTCTCTTGCTTGCATTTTCACTCTCTTAAAAAGCCAAAATGCCTATTTTTTGGTTTTCTAATCAGATGCCTGCAATTGGCACTTTCCTCTTTTTCTTTTTCCTTCTAAATACAACTGTGTTTACTTGCCTGAACTAAAGGTAATCAGAGGACCAGGAACCTGAGCCCCTGATAAAGGCAGAGCTGCAGGTGCCATCGCTCAGTGACAGAAATTCCCAGAAGAAAGGGCAGCTTCAAGGAGAAGTTGGTGATGGCTGTTGCTGCCTTCTTGCAGCCCACTTGCCTGATTGAAATATGGCCTTCCATACGTTACTTGGTTCTGCATAAGAGGTGGCCAACTGTTTATCAGCTCACAAGCCAGGGGATTTTGCTCATCTGGCTACTCAGGGGAATCGAGGGTAGGAGACAGCCATCTGTCCCTCAGCTGTGGGCTTACAGGAGAACCCTTCAACAAGACTGTCATTCAAACATTCCCTCACCCAATAATCATTTTTTTTTTATTTTCTATGTTATTTATTTATTTATTTATTTATTTATTTATTTATTGAGACAGATTCTCACTCTGTCACGCAGGCTGGAGTGCAACGGTGTGATCTCAGTTCACTGTAACCTCGAACTCCTGGGTTCAAGCGATTCTTCCGCCTCAGCCTCTGGAGTAGCTAGGATAACAGGGGTGTCTACCACACCTCGCTAATTTTTGTATTTTTAGTAGAGATGGGGTTTTATCATGTTGGCCAGGCTGGTCTTGAACTCCTGACTTCAGGTGATCCACCTGTCTCAGCCTCCCAAAGTGCTGGGATTAATTACATGGGTGGCATGAGCCACCGCGCCCAGCCCAAGAATCATTTATTGACATCCCTGCTGGCCAACCCTGTTCCAGGGCTCTCCTCTCAAATAGGTAGCTTGCCCTCTCTTGCTCTGACCACCAGACCTCTGGCTTGAAGGATAGTTTAGGTCTATAAATGGCCTTGATCTTGCAGATCTCTGTTCCCACCTCTATGTAAAATGGCAATCATGCTTGCCATGGAACTGCCTCAAAGTGGCCATGAGAATTCAAGGACTCCTTGTTTTTCTCCAGACCTAAGAATGTGTCTGAGTTCTGATGCATGGCATTTGGGAAGTATTAAGATCATCTGTTACATTGCTTGGCCAGTCAAAGTTCAAATTCCCACCTAGTTATGACCAGGAGGGAACTGGGGGAGATTTTTACAGCAAATTCACCTGCCCCAGAATGAGAAGAATAACCCAGAAATGCCTTGCCAGGTTGAAAAGTGCTATGAAGTGTGGTTGAAAACACAATTACTGTTTCTCAGGCAGGGCAGCTAATATATGAGCATGGTTGGATGCTGCCTTTTATCACCTTGACTGCTGTTTCCCCAGAGCTGCATCCAGGTAGAACCATTCAACTCCATGCTCCCTTTTTTGTTTCAAAGTGTTCCATTTTAATTAAACAGATATGAGGTCAGGGAACAGAAGTCACTTAAGAAGTAAATGCATATGCAAACCACTGTGTAACTCACTGCAATTGAAAATGCAGTAAAGCCTTGATTAAGTGTACCCCAAGTAACCAGAACTCTCAATTAACTAGGATTTATTTCTTAGAATTCTGCTTTTAGGGAAAAAGCATATGATGAAGGGGAGAAAAAAAATCTCCTCTCAGATTTTTTTTTTAGACTACTTCCAAGGTCTGCCTGAACTCAATCTGCCTTCTACCTAATCTCCCTTTCCTTCTTCACTGAAAACCTACAGGATGAAAGCTGTTGTCCAGAGCCACGATCCTAACATGTATAATGTCTGTTTGACTGTCTCGTTTTACAGAAGAGGACCTGACATCAAGCGGTGCAGTGACTTTCCCTAAGACACACAGCTGGGGGTAACCAGAAGCAAAGTCCCTTAGGTACTCGTCAAATGCTACAATTGTGTCATGCCACTACCCCCAACATTAGCTGCCCAATCTTGGTAGTCACCAAGAATAGCTGCACGTGAACTAAAACCCGGGGGAGAAATAACATGAGGGACTCAGCCAGATGGTACCATTATCCAGGCAGCTGTGACCACATTGCCCATCAGGTCAGTACCATCTGACTTTGGGACAGCAGTTGGACAGTAGCCACAATAAAGTGCAGTGGCCATTTAAATTAGCCACCCTTTGGATTTTGGTGATGATAAACAAGAAGCCTATTAACCTGTAAAAAATTTTAAAACCCAAGATGCTGCCGGGCATGGCCTCCAAGTGAAGACTTTTCTGACTTCCCTGGGCCATTTGTTGCCTCTTCTGTGAACTCCTATGTTTAAATCAAGATGAATCTCTGTGCATGTCTTTTTCTGAGAGCTGCCCTTAAGGCCAGCCTTAGAATAGGCAGTCATTTACATACCTGGATTTTGGGCCACCAGGAGGCCAGACCTCTCTCTGCTCTGGCCTCAAATAGCCATTTTTCCTTGCTCAGCCTTGGAGATGTCTTAAATTCCATGCTGAGTCATTCCTAGGAACTCTTTGCATTTCAGGGGATCTGGGCCAGTCCTGAGCCCGCTTACCCTCAGATGTCCTCAAATGTCTTCCCTGCTCTGCCTCCTGGGGGCTGCCCTGCCAGCTGCATTGTCAGTGGGCTTTGGCTAGGTTTGACCAGGGGGAGGGCTGGAGAGAGCTTGAGGCAGGAGAGCAGGAAGAAGAGAGAAACCAGGTATCTTCCCCCGACCACCAAGGCGGGCAGCATCTCAACTGTGGCTGAGTCTGCTCTGTGGGTCCAGCTCCCTCACTCTAGTTCTGGCAGCAGCCCGAAAGTCCGGCGTCGGTGCTCTGTTAATCCAATCTCCCCACTCCTATTCTCACAGTTTTCTGTTGTTAATTGTGAGTTCCCTCATATGAGTCCCTCACATTAAATTCTCCCTGTTGAATTACCTGGTCCTGACTGGCCCCTGACCACTTGGAGGATCCCTGTTGAAATGCAAAACCCCTGTATGCCTGCATCCTCAGTGTCTAGTGGAGACCAGAGTAAATCATGGCTTTCCTCCAGCAAGCAAGGTTTAGCAAAAGTTTGACCCATCAGCCTTTATCTGCCTGATAAGAACTTATGGTTTAATCAGTCAACCAAAAAGCCAGTTAAAGTAGGATCAGAAACCAAAGCTACACGAATAACTTACAAATTTTGTTTTCACTTAGCACACAGAAATACACACTTCCTCACCAGTCTTTTGAGGTGGGTCAAGGCCTTTCATTGCATATGAGTCTAGTGGTTAGGGTTCCCCTCTATTCTTCTGGCATAAACCATCCCCATAGGAAATATTCTGTGGTTTCTAGAACAATTTATTGAAGTGGTATGAGAACTTAAAGACAGATGCAAAGCATATTTGAGTGCAAAATCCTTGTAGGTTTCCAGTTTGCTTTCCAATATTATATTATCACCATCACACCCAATTCAACAATATTTTTTTAAGTGACTCGCCTTTGAGTATATTGATTTAGTTTGCATGAAAATTTCAACTTGCTTTCTTTTTGTACTTTGATTTCATCAGTTTATATGATATGTAAGTTGTGGAAGAAAAATAACCAGTACAACTGGCATAAACAGGCTTGGGCCCAGTACAGCTGCTCGTTACCAGGCATGTAGCTCAGCTGATGGGTGCAGGGGTGTTGGGCATACCAGAGCAAGGCCGGTAGCCTCCAGGGTTCACAACATGTTCACTTCATCACGTTTGCCGAGGGGATGGGGAATGCTGACTAATGCTGTGAGCCTAGTAAATGGAGGTGGCACTCCTCCTGTAATTTCCGCCAAGGCTCTGTGGCTGGAAGTGTGGCCCCATCATAGAGAAATAAGCACTTAGGCTGATTGGGTGGATAATGCCCTTATTATTGCAATATCAGCATGTTAATGATTCTCAGAATGACTTCCGCTGCCACAAATTCTGTGATTGATGTCCACACCCTGCCTCTTTGCCAAGGTTCCTTCTTCCTGTGTCCTCATCTCTCCACCACTTGACCTGGGACTGGAGGAGCTGGGTGTGAAGAGAGGCGATGGCCATGCGTGAATACACAGAGCACTGGACTCTGCCACATGGGATAAATGGAGGCCACTGAGTGGCCTCTGAGGGTATCATTGGACAATGATGAAGTGGCACCTTTCTTAAGGACCCACAATGGGTGAGATGGGCAGAGTCTTCCATCACAGAACTCAAAAAGGATCACTGGGGTCCTGTTGGGAGATTAGAGCTCTGGCCTGTTAGACTCTGCCTTGCTGGCTGAAGCCATTTCCTCACCTGCACAGCAAAGGAGCTGGGCCAAGCAGGTCCTAAGATTTCCCTCAGCTATGCAGCCAATGTGTCTAGAAGCTCTAATAAATGAGACCTGCCCTAGAAATGCTTCCAGTCCAGGGCAGTCCAATGCAATAACCATGAGCTGCCTGTAGATATCAAGCACTCGAAATCTGAACACCTCAAGTTCAGATGCACTATGAATGTGAAATGCACACTGAATTTCAAAAACTTCATTTAACAAAAGAACATGCTATGTCTCATTATTGATACATCTCAAAACAATATTTAGGGCCAGGCATGGTGACTCATGCCTACAGTCCTAGCACATTGGGAGGCCAAGGTGGGATGATCACTTGAGGCCAGGGGTTTGAGACTAGCCTGGGAAATTAACAAGACCCTATCTCTAAAAAAAAAAAAAAAAAAAAAAATTATCTGAGCATGGTGGCACATGCCTGTAGTCCTAGCTACTTGGGAGGCTGAGGTGGGAGGATCATTTGAGCCCAGGAGTTTGAGGCTGCAGTGAGCTATGATCATACCACTGTATTCCACCCTGGGTGACAAAGCAAGACCCTGTCTCTTAAAAAAACAAAACAAAACAAAAACAATATTTGGCATATATTGGATATAAAATATATTGTTAAGATTCATTTCCCTTTTTTTCTTTTTCACTTTTTAACATGGCTACCAGACAATGTTAAATTGCATAGGTGGCTCACAGTGTATTTCTGTTGACAGCTCTGCTCCAGAGAGAAGCTGCCCAAAGAGAGAACTGACACTCAGGCCACCTCTGCTTCAGGAGTTCAGAGAGGAAAGAGCACTGTGGGCTGCAGTCTTCCGACAAGGGGGTGGAGGTGGTGGAACTGGAAGGTAGATGGGTCTGACTCTGATAAGAGAGGCAAGGGGTGGTCTGTCTGTCACAGTGGGGAGCAGGATCCCATCCTGCAGCCAAGTGCCTGGCCGCCAACTTTTCTGGAAGTGAAGGCTTTGGTAGGGACCATGGGAAGCTAAGGCTGGACAGATAGGCCTCAGTCATGCAGAGCATTCAAGGGCTCAGCCCCCACCCACTACTCCTCTCTTTTTTGGTGCTGATGCTCAGCCCAGCTAGGGGCCCACAGCAGGGAGAAGTAGCTGACAGAGGACTTGGTTTGTTCCTCCTGCCTTGCTTGTCTGTAAGGCCTGAGGACAGCGATTGTTCAGGGAAGTGCAGGATCGCACCTGCAACTCTGTAGGTGTCCTTGCAAAGGACTTTTAACTCCCTGGGCAAGAATTCCCTTTGATAGCAATTGGAACCTCAGGATTAAGCAGGATGGCTGAGCACCAAAGCCCGCTGGCAGAGCTCTGCCTTTGAACACACACGCTGCCCCCTGTTCCTGGCACGCACACCTCATTCGTCGTTGGTACACAGCGACGGTCCTTGTGACTGGCCGAGTGCCTGCTGCCCTCTCGCTTTCCCCTTTTATAAACTGAGAAAATCCAGGGGCTCCTAGGAAAAAGCACATGCTGTCTCTGGCTCTGGGTATTTTCCTGGCACTTCCCACGATGGGTCCCACCTTATAGGAACCTTCCTGAGCACTGGCATCTGGCCAAGGATGGGAAGGGCATGGGACTGCCCACCTCACTGCCCTGCCACTGGCCACACCCCCGCCGCTTGTACCCAGTTCTGAATCCCGGAACTATCCTTGCTGGTCTTGGGAAGAGAGGAACACTATGGAGGGCCAGTGTCAACCCTGCCTGATCAGCAGACTCACCCGGTGGGTTTTTAAACCATGTCCAGGCCTGATCCCATCTCCAGAGTCTGATTAGTTAAGACAGAGCAGCCAGTCTGGTATTTTTTAGGCTTTCTATCATGGAGAACTGTTTAGGTTTAAGACAAAACCTTATCATACCTCAAAGTGTGGCCCTTGAACCAGAAGCATCTGCTGTGACCTGAAAGCTGATGAGAAATGCAGACTCTTAGGCCCCACCCCATACATACCTCTTGAGTCAGCATCCACATTTTAGTGAGAGCTCCAGGGGAGCAGTGTGCATACTGCCATGTCAGAAACTCCACCGAGTAGACACTAGAATCGCCTGGGGAGTTGGAGCAACTGGAAATCTAGGGCCCCACTTTCTGAGCCTGACTTTTTTTTTTTTTTTTTTTTTTTTTTTTTTTTTTTTTTGAGATGAAGTCTCACTCTGTCACCCAGGCTGGAGTGCAGTGGCATGATCTCAGCTTCCTCCACCCTCCACCTCCCAGGTTCAAGTGATTCTCCTGTCTCAATCTCCTAACCAGCTGGTATTACAGGCACCTGCCACCATGCCCTGCTAATTTTTTTGTATTGTTACCAGAGGTGAGGTTTCGCCATGTTGGCCAGGCTGGTTTCGAACTCCTAACCTCAAGTGATCCGCCCACTTCGGCCTTCCACAGTGCTAGGATTATAGGCATGAGCCACCGCCCTCCGGCCTGAACCTGACTCTTTAAGTCCAGGGTGGGAAGCAAGAAGCCTCACTAAATCAGCAATTCAGAATTTTCTAATTAATTGGAATAATGAGTTTCGGGCTTTCTCTTTTCAAAGTACTTTTCTCTCCTGTGTGATCAGTAAACCGGGCTCAGGGAGGGTGCACGCCGCCACCAGGCAAGCTGTGGTTTCAACTCAGGATCTTGCATCCAAGTATCTTCAGTGGCTGCCCGTTGCCTACCAAATTAAGATCAAATTCTCCAGCCTGGCATTGAGGAAGCTCCATCATTTGACCTCCTGCCCACTGCCAAGTCCACGCCCATAGTTTCCTCCTTTTTTTTTTTTTTTTT
>NW_016107375.1:3636503-3672677 GCF_001604975.1 Cebus imitator
CGCTCTGTCGCCCAGGCTGGAGTGCAGTAGCACCAACTTGGCTCACTGTAACCTCCGCCTCCCAGGTTTTAGCAATTTTCATGCCTCAGCCTCCTGAGTAGCTGGGTATTTTTAGTAGATACAGGGTTTTGCCATGTCGGCCAGGCTTGAACGCCTGACCTCGAGTGATCCACCCACCTTAGCCTCCCAAAGTACTGAGATTATAGGTGTGAGCCACCAGGCCTGGCCAATTTCCTTCTATTAATGTATCCCACCAACCATGATGGAACCACTTGATCAGCTGAGCACATTGTCTGTATCCATTTTTTTGTTCCTTTGTTTATACGGTTGTGTTTTTTTGTTTCCTTAATTAGAATGGGTATCCTTCTCCTTCTCTGCCTAAAATGTATCCATACCTAAATACTGTTCATCCCCCAAGTCCTATTTCTTTGACAGCCCAGACTCAGAGCAATGTGTCCCTCCTGTGAGCTCCTCAAAGGCCAACTGAAGACTCTGTCATTTGGTTGGTGGGGGCCAAGGTAACTGGAGTCTGTGGAGTCCTTGCTTATTTCAAGGAGCCTGAGTTCTTTTTCCCCTGTTAGGCTGTGACGCTAAACAAAGGCACAGACCAAACCTGCATGCTTTTATTGTGACACTGCTGTCTTCCTGACCCTCTCTAGCACTGTGGCCTGTGCCTGGTCAGGGATTTGTTGATATTTGACTGGAGGTGGATATGGAGAATAAAATTTGGGTTGCAAGGACGTTAGTGTGATCCTGATCATATATACTTGTGTACTAAATGTACTGTTTTAGTCTTTTGAAAAGTAAGCAGTAGCTTTAAAGAATGAAAGGAAAGAAAGGTTAAATGGAGGAAAAAGCTAAAGCAACTCAGGAAGAAATTAGAAAAACATGGAAAAATACCCCCCCCCCCCGCCTTTAAAAGTAAGTGACCATGCTTTATTTTTCATTTGTTTTAGAGATGGGATCTCATTCTGTTGCCCAGGTGAGGTTGGGGTGCAATGGTGCAATCACAGCTCACTGCAGCCTCAAACTCTTGGGCTCAAGAGGTCTTCCTGCCTCAGCCTCCTAAGTAGCCAGGACTGCAGGTACATGCCACTGTGCCCAGCCAATTTTTTTTTCTTTTTAATTTTTTTCTAGAGATGGGGTTTTGCTTTCACTGGCTGGTCTCAAACTCCTAGCTTCAGGAGATTCTCCTGCCTCAACCTCCCAAAGTGCTGGGATTACTATAAGAGTGAGCTACCGTGCCTGGTCATAAATACCTCCTTTGGCCTCTGCCAGTCCCTAGTCCTGTGACCAAGGTCACAGCTCTGGTCACTTAGAATCAAATCTGAGAAATGGGAGAATAATCAATGAGCATAAGAACATAGCTTATTGGGAATGCAAAAGGTCTGTAAGTCTCCCTGGCCCTAGCCAGCAGGAATTGTGTTTTAAGGGAGCACTGTGTTCAACATTTTTACGTTCTCACAGGAACTCCAGTGTCTTACTTGTCACGTGACCACACTGGAGCTTTCCTGCCTCTTGCCTTTGTTCACAGAATTCAGATGTCCTCCTTGCCTTTGGGTGCCCTCATTGCTTTCTCCAGGCCTGGGAGCACAGTGAGCACTCAAGACCAGGCAGCCAAAGCTGAGGGGCCAGTGCTGGAAGACTTGTCAGTTTCAACCTCTCCTACTAACTATGTACACAGTCCTGGGCAGATCACCTCACATTTCAGTATTCTCATCTGGAAAATGAGGATCATTATAGTTACTTCTCAGAATCGCTGGGAAGAGTTGCTGAAAAAAAAATATGTTAACCCTTTAGCACAGTGCCTTGTAAAAGTAGGCACTCAACAAATGGTAGCTATTATTATCTGCAAAGTGGGAATAGCAATGTCCACTCCAGCACAGAGCTGGATTAAATAAATTGTATTAGATTTAAATAAGATGGCAAACATTCAAGTGTTTGCCAATTTAAAGCCTGTTGTACATCGCATATTCATTCATTTAACAAATAGCAGTAAGCCTGCTCAGCCTGCTGCAAGGTGATCAAGGACACATAAGACAAAGCCCTCAGAATCCAGGAAGGGAGATAAAATTCACATACATGTCCGAGACTGCGGAGAGGGAAAGATGACTTCCGGTACGGGTGGTACTTTTTACTCATTGGTGCTGTGTGAACCCTGAAGTGTGAGCTCTGTTGTGGTGGATGAGACAGGAAGGAGGAGATGAGAGTAGGAAGGCATTCCAGGCAACAGAGAGACTCGTGAGCAATGGGACCATACACAGGGTGTTAGGGGAACAGAAAATGATCTCGATTACGGAACATGGGGTGCCGTTTTACAGGACAGTAGGTAGAAATACAGGCTCTGGAACCTGCCTTCTGAAATTCAGTCCCAACTCTGCCATCTCCTAACCGTGTGACCTCGAGTATATTTCTTATCCTTTCTGTGCCTCGATGTCCTCAACTCTAAAATGGAGATGATCATAATAGTATCTACCTTATGAAGTTGGTGCGAGGATTAAATGAGATAATACATACTCTTGGAGCTGTGCAGTGGGGCACAGTCTAAGAGCTTAGTGATTTCTTCCTGTGGCTGGGGGGAAGAGCAGAGAGAAAAAGTAAAGCTCGGGAAGCAGGGCAGAAGGAATGCCAGGTTCAGGAATTGTCCTTCGGGCCACGGGTGAGGACCTGTCAAAGGTAATTGAACAAGAGAGTGACATGATCCAAGTTTCTTGCTTAGATGAGTCAGCCAGCAATGTTCAGTTTAAGCCAGATCAGGGAGAGAGGAGAGGTGGCTCCACGGCCCCGCCTGTGGCTGAGATGCCCTAGGCATGGTCAGGCATCGATCCTGGAGAAGGAGCCAGAACCCCTCAGAGGCCTCCCACCAGGCCACAGTCACTGAACCTGCTGCTGGAGCCAGGCAAGGAGGGGCCTCTGAAAAGCCCAGATATTCATGCATCCCAGAGTCTCTGTGGCCGCCATTCTTTACAGTGAGCCTAAAGCCCAGATCTTCATGACCAACACTCAGTTTTCCCCTGAATATATTTACTATTAGATAATAATGATAGCTAATGTTTATTGAGTACTTCCTGCCAGCCAGGAATTATTCTAAGTACTCACAGTATTAACTCTTTTAATCCTCACAGCAACCCTGGGAAGTAGAATTGACTCTTATACTCCCTACTTGACAGAGGAGGAAACTGAGGCACAGACGTCCAGTCACTTGCTCAGCCACACAGCTAATGAGTAGCAGAGCAGGGATCCACGCCCTGGGCTAAGGCTGCCTTTTCAGGTCTTCTACTCCATCAGTTCATGTTTGTCAGGCAGAAAAAAATCTTGTCTAATGTTACCCTGCGACGAACGTCTCTAGTGAGGAGACTTCTCCTGGGGAGAGGTCATGAGCCCCCTTGGGTGGGCATCACAAGGTAAACATGCTTGGGTGAGGAAATGGGGCCTTTCCCTCCCTCCTGCTTACCTTCCTTTCTCCAGCACACTCCCAACTCTACCTCCAAAATCTGCTCTGAGGACAGAGCCTGAGGCCCCTTGAAAGCAAGGTCTATGTCTTCCTCACCCCTTTACCCACCCTTCCATAAAGCCCAGCAGAAGACCAGGTTCAAGGTAGGGCCTTAAGCTCAGCTGAGTTGATTTGAATGAACTCATCCATCCTGAGATGTAATTGACTGATAAGATGTTAATGACACCACTCCCGGGGGCTGGGCATTTTAATATGGGCTAAAGTACAGGTTTGGCTTGCCCCAAAGGAATGAAGGTTTGATTGTGGAATGATGGGCCTCAGTCAGCAGGGAGGCTTCAGGGGTCAGTAGGAAAGGGGTTCAGGTGACAGAGGCCCTCTCTGGCTCCCAGATACCATACTCCACCTAAGCAGCCACCATTCTGTCTCTGCTTTGCCAAGTGCTTCAAACTCAACATACTTCTCAGGTCCTAATATACATGAGACCCATGCTAGCCCCTGAGGAGGCCAGGACGTTGCTAGAAAGGCCCAGCACTGGCCCGGAGAGTTGTGGAAGCCAGGCTGGGCCACACTGGGTCTGAATCTGTGTAAACACCATGAGGCCTGGGGTAGGGATGATAGGGCGAGTGGGTCCTGAGTCATTCACTCCTCCATGGCTCACAGGCACACTGTGGGCTCCAGGTTCATGTTGGATGCCCCAGGAAAGTGCAGGCGTGCCCCAGTGGAGTCAGCTCAGAGGAGCCGAAGAGCTGCAGGGGACCTCAGGAACCACCTGTCACCACTCATGTGAGTCAACCCAGAGATGAAGGTGGCTGCTTCCTAACATGGCAAATGAAATGGAACAGACTATGACATGAAACCTACTCAAAGCAACAGGGGGAAAAGCCCTAAGCCCCCATCATGGGGAAGGGACAGCACATCATCTGAGGACCTCATTTCTGCAGGGCCCTGAACTCCGGCCCCTGACCTTTGCTCCCCACTGCCACGCCTTCCTCTGACCCAGGGTGAGGCCTCCGCAGCTGAGCCTTCCCTGAGACCTTTCGTTCCTCTTTTCAGTGCTCTGGGGCTAGGGGACATGCCCGGCTGCTTCCTTCCTCCACACCACACTTCAGCACAGTGTGACATCCACCCAGGGGTAACGAACAAGGAAGCTGGGGGCAGAGGAGGCCTCATGCCCACAGAAGGTTCTAGAAGGCGCCTTAGGTGTGAAGACTTTCCATAGGCACAAGAGAAAAGGCTGTCCCTGCAATGACCCTGGAGAGTTGGCCTCAGGTCGTGTTTAAAGGCCTGCTTCAGCCAATAGGATTCAAAGTTCACCAGATGTGATCGGGGCATGTCTGGCTTCCCACCCTAGGCCCACTGAAGCCCTTCCTTTCTTCAGGGACAAGATAGGAGAGGAAAGTAAGTTCCTAATATGGGTAAGGCCCTTTCTAACCTCATAATCAGAAGGAACAAAGGAGTTCCTTATACAGCCACCATTTAGTCAGGGGAACTTCTTTAATTTCATTTTTTTCAGAGCACTGAAATGGATTTTCCTGCCCTATGGAAGAGTAAAGCCTCATTATGACAAATTCCATTACAGAGAAGCATTCAGTGGTAATAGAGAGATTTCCATGTCCCCGCAGACGGCCTATGGAAACGGCTCTGTGAGTGGGTCGGACACAAACCTTGCACCACAGCCTCTTCTAGTCCCTCTCTCTGCCTCCAGCGTACCGTACGTCCCTTCAAAGGAGAGAAATGCTTTGCGTTTGCTTTGCTGTCTCTGTATGAGGAGGTGTGGGATGGGTGAGGAGGTGTGGGGTGGGTGAGGACGGGCAGGGAACAAGGGGTGAAAGAGAGAGAAACAAAGGAATACTGTGTGGGGAAGAAAGCTGGTCTGGAACTGAGGCTTATAGATTGTTAGTTTGGCATCAGTAACAGCCCCTGGGGACGTTGGTTCTGGAGGGCTACTTGGAAATCAATCATTTAGGGCAGTGATTTTCAAACTGCAAATGATGCTCTATTATGGGTCGTTTGATTGATCTAGTAGGTCATACCTCTGGCTTTTTAAAATTAAAAAAAAAAAAGAATAGAAAATAACATGCATCATATGTAGTTAAAGTATTGTTCAATCTAACTTTTATTTCAGGTTTTCACATGCAGATGTATATCCTGGACATGAAGGAAAATGTCATAGCAGGCTATAGTTGGGAAAACTTTGGGGAACACTGGTCTTGTCTCTCAATACCTGCATTTTCATTTTAAGAACACTGAGGTACAGAGAGGGAAAGTCACTTGTCCAAAGTCAACCAACTCATGAAACACATCCAGGACATGAGGCCTGACTTCCATTCGCCCAGCAGTTTCCCACATCAGATCCTTCCTGTGGAGGGCCACTGAAGTGTACATGTGGCTCTCCACCAAAGCAACCTGCTCTAGGCCTTGGGCGAGTGACTTAACCCTATGACCCTCAGCTTTCTCATCTCTAAAATGGGCCCATATCCACCCAGCAAGGTCATTATGAAGATGGTGAGTGAGATTACATAAAACTCACGCCTGGCACATGGGAGGTACTCAGAGTATGCTGTTTGCCTTACTTTCTCCTTCCCAGATACCTGGAGCTTCTCACTTTACCTGGGGTAAAATACATAGATATATATTACAATTCCCCTAACCTGTGCCTCGACACAAGCAAGCATCCCAGAGAGAAGACAGTGACCTCTGCCTGTCTGTACACACCTCCTCCCTTGTCAGTCATGTTCCAGCATTGCTTTGAGCCTGCTGCTTCCCTGCTGAGGCTCTGAGTGACAGCTTCAACTCATCTTGGGTTCCTGCAGATGGGACCCAAGGAATGGGATTACTGGTAATGGAGGTGGGTTGAAAATATCCAAAATGACTAACAGTTTGATCACTCCCTGGCACCACTGTGGAAGTTGTTCCTGTATTCTCACCTGCAGAAAAAAACGATGGCTCAGATCTCATGCCCTAAATCTTCTCACATTCTATGACCCTATGCTAAGGCTCTGTGTGTTAGAATCTTCTCCAAGTAGGCTATGCAAGGGGATGGTGCATAATTTTGTGAAAAACAAATGCTTTATTGGGACTGATTTAATTTCAGCTCACTTGGAACACTCCCAGGTCCCCAAACCATTGTGATGAGGACCCGTTTTCTTCCCCTGGCTTCCTCTAGTGCGTAGACCAACACTGTCCTATAGAAATATCATGCCAGCCACATACTTACTTTAAAATTTTCCTCATAGTCACATGACAAAAATAAAAAGAAATAGTTAACATTAATCTTTGCGATATATTTTAACTCAGTAGATCAAACATATCATTTCAGCATGTAACTCATATAAAAAGTATGAATGCTATATCTATCTCTTTTTTTTTTTTTTTTGGTAGGAAGTCTTTAAAATCCAGTGTCTGTCTTCCACTCACAGTTCTTCTCAGTCTGAGCAGCCACACTTCAAGAGATTAATAGCCTCTCGTGGCTGATGGCTTCCAGGTCGCACAGCACAAGCAGAGTCTCCTGCACATGGTAGAAGTTCAAAACATTTTGTAGAACTTAATTTGATGCTGGGTCCCTGTTGAACTTCAGGAGGCACATTGAAATCAGAAGATTGGGAACTGAAGGAAAAGATGGGAGACAGGCCTGCTGGTGGTATTGTAAAGAAGTCACTCAGAATGAGCAAAGCCACACCCTTTTAAAACAGCCCAGAACTGCTTCCCCTTCACGGGCTACATCAGACTTGTCTGTTGGTCCTGACATGGATGGTTCAACAGGTGTCTGGAACCAGAAAACCTGAGTGCGGGAAGCAGACTCGATGCCCCGTGCCGAATGGTCATGGGGCCAGTTGCAGGATCTGAGCCATGCTAAGCCTCCCTGGAGGTTTGGCTGTTGACTGGAGACAGAGATGGCCTTCTGATGTCTCATTTTCATCATAGGTAGGGTTTCCACTCCCCTTCTTGAAGATTTGCATCAAGAAGAACCAAATTTTAGCTTTTGTTGTTCATCCATTGCAAGGAATGTACCCTAGGTAACGGGAGAAGCTCCATGGTGTCTTTGCAGGGAGAGCTGTGTGGCCGCCCAGTGTCAGGCTCCCAGGGAAATTTCGGTGATGCTTGATGAGAGAGATTAAACCAGGGGCGAATGAGGAAAGAATGCACAAATCTCGAGTGGAGAAAAGAGGCAGGAAGCACGTAGGCTTGCCCGGGCTCTCTAGAGTGGCAGGGGCAGAGGGAGAAAGATGAGCAGGTGGGCAGCCAGGCCCAGGAGAAGCCTGGGGCCCTGGAGTTGCCTGGCCTCATGGGCTCTGGAGGCTTGCCCAGGCCTCACTGTGTGCAGCCCTGGCAGGACCAGCCAAGCTCACGGTGGCTGGTATGTCAGGACAACTCAATTCACATCACGTGGTGCCACATCAGCCACAAACCCATGTCATCTATCCCATGTGAGGGCGCTTCAGAGCTTGAAGGGAAGGTGCAGAGACAATTCCTTTCTTTACAGATGCAGAAACGTAGGCCCACAGAGGTGAAAGGGTTTGTCAAGGCCAGGCAAGGAGAGACGGGTTAGATGGGAAACAGAACGATGCCTGGGAACTGGAAATTCCAGGTGCCTGCTCCTTCTGTCCTATATATTCATTAGAGTGCTGTTTGTGGCTCTCTTAGCTTTGCCTTAATGAGAATCAGTACATGAAAAATATGGGCTTACACTGGGACCTACAGAGAAATAAGGATATGAAATGGAAGGGTGCAAGTGAACACCCAAATGCCGTGTCGCTTGCGGATGACTTGGATCTGGCAGGGCGCTGTCTGCGCTTAGACATCTAGAGTCACACACAGGTCTGTCCAGGTACTAGAGGGGTTGGAAACAGGAATCAGGACGGTGCAGGCCGAGGTGACTGAAGTGTTAAGGGTGACAGCAGGCTGGTTCAGAAGCCCTTGTACCCCATGCAGGGCTGATCCCATCGGGGCTGTCATGCCCCGGCTGATGGAGACACTGAATGTCACCCCACCACCAGGCATGCCCCAAAGGCCCCATTCTGCTGTCAGGGGCTTGCCAGTGTGTGGTAAGGTCAGCTCCCTGTGCCTGTTAGCACAGCCTTGTGTACTGCTGTCAGAGGAGTGGAAGGCTGAGGAGGTGGCTCCCCATGCCCTGCGGTCCCTGGGCACTCGTCCACTGGCCCACAGACTAGCCATTCTTGCCTGCTGAGGTGCCACTGCTCAGTCCTCCAGGAAGGGGAACCATGTCCCCCTTCCCCAGCTCCCCTGTAGCAGCACAGGAAGCAGGTCCTGGAGGCCACATCATGCCCCACGAAGTGGAATGGCGGCACCCCAAGAGCCCAAGGGTACCACTGGTCTGTCGAGTGGACTGGAGCCTGCCCCTTCCCCTTTGTGAGGGCAGTTTCGCTGAGAGTGTGGGTCCGGAGGGGCTCTGAGGGGTGAGCTGGCTGCCTTCTCCTTGGGCCATTGTGGCCCCTAAAGCCCAGCCAGCTGCATACTCTGTGCTTTGGCGAGGAGGCGCTGACACAGCCAGGAGGGGATGGGTTAGGAAGTGAGGCGGCCAGCACCCCACGATCCCACTGCAGTTGAGTTTGTCTCCTTCAAGGAGGTGGACTCTGGACCCACTTATTCTGACCCTTTGTTCTGTAAGGTTCTTTGAATCTCTGAGATGGGATCATGGGTACCTCCCTATCCAGAATGGGTACTACTTCAAAAAATTGGGTATAAATGTTTTATTTCACGTATTCAACAAATATTTGGTGCCTGCTACGTGCAAGAGACACTGTGTTGGACACCATGGACCCCACAATAAGGGCGATGAATCATGACTTGCCTGTGGTTGAAATGAAAAACGATACTGGCACCTTGGCATCTAGCCATACTTCATATCTTGATGCATGTGTGATCCCAAGCAGGGCAGATAGCATTCTGAGGCCTCAGTTTCCGTATCTGTAAAATTGGAATAATTAATCTTTTTCATTCCAGCTCTAGAAGTTCTATAATTCCCTGTAGCAATTCCACTCCTAGGCATATACCCAAAATAAATGAAAATGGGTACTCAAATAAATGCTTGTACATCCACATTCACTCAGCACTATTTGACTATTCACAAAAGTCAAAACCAAACCCAATGTACAACAGTGAATGAAGGAATGAACAAATTGTGATATATGCATTCAATGGAATATTATTCAGCCATTAAAAAAGAATGAAGCACTAATACCTGCTGTAATGTGGATGTACCTGGAAAACATCATGCTAGCGAAAGAAGCCAGACACAAAGGTTACATGTTGTATAATTTCATGGGCTCCATCGATCAAGAGGACAAAGTCCATCATTTAGTTGAACTAAGCTCCTGCCAAGCCCAGAGCCCCTCACCCTGCAACCTGCATTTGGGGTTCTTGCACCGTCACTGCTTTGGAAATTAGTGGCTGTCTCTACCACTCTGGTGTGAGAATGCAGGTTCTCCTGTAGCTTTCACTTGGTCGGGGCAGTGCTCACCACAACCCTTAGAGCCCCCGAGCATCCCACGACTGCTCCCCGGTATACCCAACTCGCTCTTCTCATGCTGGGCCTTCTGCACCGATGCCCTCAAGGCTGACCTGCTGCTGCCCGTGGAGTGGGGGCCAAGGTGCCAGTACCAAGGTTGAGGGTGCCCTGCCCACCCCTAAGACATGCCACTAGGGGCAGCAGAGGTGGGGCCACACCATGTTCTCTGCAGAGTCAGACAGCTGTACTTTCCCCCCTTTGTGCTTCCACCAAAGAGGCCTTGCATGTGTGTCTCGGAGATGTTAGAAACACAGAAACGGGATTTTCCTGAGCTCTCTCCCAGTAGGATCCCTTCCATTGTACAAGCCCTGATATATTGCAGGAGTTTGAGGATTATGTTGTGTAACTGAATGAGTGAATGAATGAATGGGTATTGGAATTACACTAGATAAGCCAGAGGGCCATCTTAGTGACAAAATCCAGCTATCCCCAAATCTCCCATCACTGCCAGCCCTGAGGGGTCTGAGGCTCTAGCTTCTGGCCTTTGACTCCCATCTGCCTTGGGGAGAGTCATGGTGCGGGGACAGCTTGCTCCTTCTTGCAACAGATGCTTGGCTGCCTGCCCCCCAGACTCTCCCTGATGTGCCCTGGCCCCCTCTAATTCTACGTAGACATAGCTTAAAATCAAGCTGAAGCCCAGCTAGGTGAGCTGGGGAGTCTAAGGGACTGAAAGAGCCTCGTGGTGGGTCCTCCCCAGCATCTTACCCCCATAACCAGGGAGCCAGCAGCCTGAGTCCTGCTCCTGCCTGCTGAGAGGTGATGATAAGACCCAACTCAGATGGTGAGGATGAGGTGACGCAATGCCTGGGCACTCCTGGAGTGTTGATCAAATGTCGCTGCCACCATATTCAGTGGCTATACCTTTGGGGGTTCACTTTCCCCAACTTCCACTTGTGCATCTGTGACTGGGAGCAGCTATCCTCTTTGGTGACCTTCCATGTGCCCTGATTGTACTTTGTCACTTCACTTCTCTGTTCACTCATTCAACAAGTGTCTTAAGCAGCTGCTCCATGCCAGGCCCTATACTAAGCTCAGACTTGCCAAGTTGGGTGGGGTGTGCCCCACACACCCTTCCTCGATCCCTGGTTTTATGTGTTTATTGCAGGGATTCTCAATGACAGGGAGTTTGGGGTGTGAGCGTATTCGGGGAGTTCCATGTTGAATCACCACCAGTAGGGTGTTTTTAAGCACCACCCCCATCTCACCCTCTTCACTGCCACCTCCATTCACATAGTTACCTTGTGTATGTGTGGAGAATATTTAAGTTTCAAGTATACCATACATTATTATTTTATAGTCACCACGATCTTTATTAGGTCTCCAGAACTTACTCATAACTGGAAATGTGTACCCTCTAGCCAACATCTTATTTCCTCCACACCACCCTACAGGATTTTCTGATTTTTTAAGAGAGCCTGTATTGCCTTTAGAATAAGAAAAAACAGTAGAGGAGGAAATGCTTTTTTTTTTTTCCCATGTAACAATATTTCATGCATTTCTTTCTATTCTGTTCCTGTGGCCTTTGCTGGAAGGGAACTTAGGTGCTGTCTTGGTCAAGTTCAGAAACATGTAGGAAGTTAAGGAGAGGTGTTCAAGCCAGGTTAGTACTTAATTGAAGCTTCCTCCTTGATTTAATTAGATTTGTTGGAAAGGGGATCATGGTCAGGGTCTTGGACAGGGCATGGGGACTGCATTCTCCTGCAATCCCATGAGTTCTCAGCAGAGCAGTGCATTTTGGGACCCCTGGCTCCAACACGCAAATCCAGAGGTTCCCCATGGAGCCATTGCAGTAGCTGTCCCAAGGGCTCCGCAGGTCAAGAGGACAAAGCCCATCAGCAATTTGAACTAGGCTCCTGCCAAGCCCAGAGCCCCTCACCCTGCTCCCTGCCTATGGGGTTCTTACATCCTCTCTGCTCTGGAAATTAGTCGTGTGGGCAACCACTCAACCACAATCTTGGGCTGGCAAGGTGCTTGGAAAGCAGAGAATATTTGGGGTCAGTGTACTGGATATTTAAAAATTTCTTTTCTATTTGAGATCAGTGTCCTAGATATAGCCTGGATATAGAACTGCTGGTGGCCTTCTGCCCATTGGAAACCCCCCACTCCCCTCCCCCTCCCCTCCTCTGGGCATCCGGCACTTCCCGTTTTTCTTTTCTAGGTTCTTACCACATTAAACCTTGTGGTTATTTATGAAGAACCTGTTGCAACTACAAGACTGTCAATTCCTTTCTTCACTCTTTGAGTTTCAGTCTCCTCATAAATAAATTTAAAAGACTGATTAGCTGCCACCTAGCATTGCTGTAAAAACTAAAGTCAGGTCACAGGAGTAAAGTGCCTCACAAGGCACTAAGAACATAGAAGCAGCTCATTTAGTGGGGCCCCATTATCCTCTGCCTTGGGGACAAGAAACAAGTTTATTTTTCATTCCTGTAGCACCTTGCCCAGAGCCTGTCCCATAGAAGGCGTTCATTCCATAGGCATTTGCTGAATTTGCCTGAGCAGGTGCTAGGGAGGAATGAGTTAAGGGAGGGTGAAGTGAGGGAGCAAACATTTCTTTGGCACCAAGTACTGCGTGCCAAGAGGCGCTCCCCTAGGTGCACGTAGATGGATTATATGTTCAGCCTGAGAACAGAGCTGGGAGCTCCTAGGAGAGTGGGTTTGGGAGGATGGGACGTCTTCAACTGGTGTTTCTGATTTCTGCACGTGCTGGGAGATTAGCGGACAGAGCAGGTGGGGCCTCTGAAGGCCCCTCTATTTAACCTGAACACACTCCCTTTCAGCTGCAGGGAGGACTACACTGACCTATGTCGGGTCATTTCTACCTTTCCACCTGGGGAGAAGTAGAAAGGAGTCACCTACCCCTCCTCCACCTGGAAACAGGCCTGAGGGTTCTTGCTCTTCTGCAGCTTCAGGGGAAGCCCTCAGATGCCGTCCTGGAAGTGGGGAGGCAGGAGGGGGAATCAGTCAACCCAAAACCGTAATCGCTGAGCCGATAATCTCAGCCAAGCCCACGGTGAGGGAAGAAGGCCTGCTCTGTGCTTCCTGGAACTCCAGGCATCAAACAGATCATGTGGCGGTTCTAGCATGTTCTTCCTCTCTGGGCTGGCTGTTGCCATTTCCGTCTGGCTTCTCCTTGTTAGGCACTGGGCTTGAAGCTCTCTGTCGCATCACCAGCCTCTCTGGGTAAGAATGGGAAGAGCAGCAGCTAAGACTGGAGAGCTTGTGTTCTTTCTCTCCCATAGAACAGGAAGGGCATTTGGGAGGGGAGAAATGACCAGGTGGCAGCCAGTATGTCTTGAGGAGCTCTTGTGCAGCGTCATCTCCCCAGCACATGGATGGAGCTCAAATGCATACCTCGTCATGCTAATGCCGGTAGCACTGGGGGTGGGAGAGGCAGGGCTGAGAAAATGCACGGAGGCCTGTCTCCTGGGGACGTTGTCAGATGCCTCTTTTCTCTCCTTGTACCTTGTGCCACCTCCCTCTTCTCTGCGCCCTTCGATAGATGACCTATTTCGATGCTGGCAAAGATGCGAGTTCAATTAACTAGAGGAGTCAAAGGATCAAGGGAAATTTGAGAATTCAAAAACAAAAGGTGCCAGTATGTTAATAAGTATGTGACCCATCACAAAAACATCACTGAATGGAAAGGACCCTGGACAGCAGGAGAGCTGGGTGTCCGTTCCTTTGAGCCAAGCATCCTTGATCCTGCTGTTTTCCCTCTGTTTGCGCCAGGCTACAGAGCTCTGGAACCATCAAGCTAAAAAATGCTCTGATTTCTGTTTTCTATGCTTGGCCATAGAGAGCACCTTTGAGAAGAGGCCCTTACTCTTCTCTTTATCCTGTCACTGGAGAGCTTGTAGGGGCTAGAAACACCGGGTCACTCTGTCCCAGGGTTCTGTCTACAGTTGGCCTGAGGGTATCATGAAAGTCCTCCTTTTCACACAAGAAAGGCGCAAGGACGCAGCCTCGGCACACAGCTGCCCACAGAGGGCTGCACGGTTCTGAGCTACTGGGCTCTCTGATGGGTCCCTTGGTGCCCAGTGGTGCTCATTATTCCTCTGATAGTTTCCTGCTGAGCACCTGCTGTGTGCCAGGCCTGAGGGCCACGGACACAGGGGAGGTCCCTGCTCCTCACATGCTAAGGGCTGTGTTATGTGAAGGAAAAAGCAATATCTCAGGAATGACCGCACCCCCACCCCCGGGTGGAAGGTGACCTTAGAAAAGGTCATAATGGGCCAGGCATGGTGGCTTATGCCTGTAATCCCAGAACTTTGGGAGGCCAAGGCGGCAGATCACCTGAGGTCAGGAGTTCGAGACCAGCCTGACCAATATGGTGAAACCCCGTCTCTACTAAAAATACAAAAATTAGCCAGACATGGTTGTGGGTGCCTGTAGTCCCAGCTACGCAGGAGGCTGAGGCAGGAGAATTGCTTGAACACAGGAGGTGAAGATTACAGTAGGCAGAGATCGTGCCACAGCACTCCAGCCTGGGCGATAGAGTGGGACTCTGTCTCCAAAAAGCTTGTAATGAGGACTGAATACCCACTGCAGGCCCAGCTGGGGCCTGAGGGGCAGGAACAGGGTCTTTGCCCAGAGGAGTTATATTTTTGGGGGAGTCTACAGGAGACAAATCAGAGTGAGGAGAGAAAAGGGAGAACTGAGGAGAGGGGACACGGCCTTGTGCAGTAACTCAGGGAGCAAGGGCTGAAATGCCCACCCCAGGTCTCTCCTGGTAGCTGCCAGCCACAGGACAGCCTGGCCCTTAAAGAGAGGGGTTGGGGAGCCTGGGCGGAGGCCAGCCGGCCAGCCACAGCCAGACTTAGCCCTGGAAATAAGGAATGGTGAGGTGTCCTTGGGTGAGGGGAGAGGGAGGGCAGGGGAAGGAGAAGAGGCCAAGGGAGGAGTGGAGCCTTCTCCCTGTTCAGACTCAGGGCCTGTTTTAATCCTTTGGCCCAGAAGAGCAGCTGCTGGGAGCCTGTCCGTACCTGCCCGCAGCCCTGTGCCTGTCCCAGCCCCGGGGACTCTTCGCATTGTTTCCTGCACCCCACACCCAAGCCCGTGAATAAAGACCGCCACCCCCTGCCCACCACTGCCCGCCCTCCCCGCCTGGGTGACTCAGGCCGGGCGCCTAGTGGCAGCAGCTCTGCTCGCCTGGCCCCACTCCGCTGCCTACATCTGTTCCTGATTTGCCGAGCACAGCCAGTAGCCCTTTATGTCTCTGTGACCTAAATGAGGGTGGGGTTTCTTTCCCCTAGACTTAAAAAAATAATCCGCACACCCCCTGCGGTGTATGGATTATTATAGTGTCTGCTTGCTTAGAGGGGACAAGAAAGAAAGCGAAGTCGGGCAAGTCCAGTTTAATTGCGACGTGCAGCTGCCGAGGTCTGCTGTCCACTCTGGCCAGCTCTGAGCCAAACCAGTTTTCCAGGGCCAAACCGGGCCTGGTTTCCACATTGGTTCCTGTCAGGAAGCTCCTCCGCCCAGTATGTGCTGTTAAATAGGATCCCGCTCATTCCTTTTCCTCTTATAAACTTCCCTTTCAGGTCATCCTAAGGGAGAGTGGGGCTGTGGCCTGCAGGGGGAACGGAACTCCAGGCTGCATTCCCAAAAGGGAAGTGGCTCTGTGAGGGAGGCCAGCAGGGGGCTGGCCAGGGTCAAACATCTGGGGTCCCAGCCCAAGGACATAGCGGAGAGTGGCTTCCCCCTCCCCGGCAGTGCTGGCTGCCTCCCCTGTCACAGGCGGTTCTCAGTGCCACCTTTCCACCGTTCCCCACAGGGAGTTGGGATTGAAGGAGCAATGGGAAAAGCATCCCATCCTAAAAATATCTCCCACCTTCTCCCCTCCTAAAAATATCTCCGCCACAAACTTCCCACAGAGCGTGAAACTCTACCTTCCCCATTTCAGTCTTTGCTTGTTTGCTTGTTGCAAGCGCCCCGGGGAGACACTGTGAAGCTTGGCCTGCTGCCCCTGTGTCTGTCTGTTGAGTCTCAGGGAGCTGCGACCCTCCTTCAGGAGCAGGACATGGAAAGGAGGCTGCAGATCGGCCTGGGAAAGGTGAGCTGGGGTTGGCACCTGAGGCCAACCTGGCCAGTGGATGCAGCCACCCAGGGAGAAAGGGGGAGGGTGAGAGGTCGAAGGAGTCTCCTGGCCCTGGGCTCCAGGCTTCATAGGCATCATCTCATTTAACCCGTGACTCCCTTTTGTGGCATGGATATTTTTATCTCCGTTTGGGGTCCTCTTACCCCATTTTACAGACGATAGACTTGAAATTCAGAGAAGCAAAGTGTCAACTCCATTTCACACAGCTAGGACTAGAAATCATGGCTGTCAGTTTCCAATAGTCAAATGCTTTCCTCATACCCCATGCAGCCTCAAAGAGACAGTCATGCTTCATCCATCCGTTCATTCATTCATTTGTGCTAAAATTATACATAACACAAGATTCACCATTTAGATATATAATTCAGTAACATTAAGTGTATGTTCACAGTATAATACAAACATCACCACTAGCCATCTCCAGAACTTCTTTAGTGTCCCAAATGAAACTCTGTTCCCATTAAAGACGAACTCCCCACACCTCCCTCCCCCCATTTCTGGGTAACCAGCATTCTACCATCTCTATGAATCTGACTATTCCAGGTACTTCACGTAAGCGGAATCAGTGTTTGTCCTTTTATACCTGACACGCCTGATATCCTCCAGGTTCACCCATGTGGTAGCAGGTGTTAGAATTTCCTTCCTTTTTAAGGCTGAATAATGTTCTATTGTGTGCATACATCACCTTTGGTTTCCCCATTCGTCCACTGATGGACTTTGGGTTGTTTCCACCTTTGAGCTAGTATGACTAATGCTATGAATATGGTTGTACAAATATCTGTTTGAGTCCTTGCTTCTCATTTATTTTGGTTATGTACTCAAACGTAGAATTGCTGGATCATATGGTAATCCCATGTCTAATTTTTTGAGGAACCTCCCTAATGTTGGCCACAGCAGCTGCAGCGTTTTATATTCCTACCAGCCGGGCACAAGGGTTCCAATTTCTCTACATCCTCAGCAACGCTTGTTATGTAGTTTGACAGTAGCCATCCTAATGGATATGAGATGGTATTTCATTGTAGTTTTGATTTACACTTCCCTAATAGTTAGTGATGTTGAGTATCTGTTCATGTGCTTACTGGCCATCTGTATGTCTTCTTTAGAGAAATGTCTGTTGAAGTGCTTTACCCAGTTTTGAGTTGAGTTGTTGGGGTTTTTCTGTTGTTGTGTTATCGGTGCTTCTTTACTCAAAATTACAAATGACCAGAAGTTTTTGAGAGACTCTAATGTCATCATTATGTTCCTAAAGAGGACCCCTGGGTAATCACAATACCCCCTGGATCTGCTAAATAGTACCTGTGGCGGTAGCGCCTTTGTGTAAAGTATGTTTTATTGCATCCGAACTCTCTGGAAATCCATAGCTGTTGTGAAACTGTCATTCATCATACACATACTAAGTTCCTACTATGTACTAGGCACTGTGCTATAGCTATGCAAAGCAGTATGGCATGCTCCTTCCCCTTCAGAACCTTAGACTCTGCTGGAGAAAAGTGGATACAACCTGAAGTGATTTCTGAACCTGAAATCTCAACGTGTGATCTGACGGGAATTTTTGCTTCATTGGGTTAGGTTTTGAGATTGGCTGGGACCACAGGGGCCAGTCAGTGGGGAAAGGGGGGGAAACCCAGCCTCAAAAGGAAGCTAAGGAAGGACCAGAGCAGAAACATGGGAAGGGCAGGATGGGGTGGGCTGGATCTATAGCTTCTTCTTGTACTAAAGAATGGCATGTGTGCACTCCCTACCCCAACATGCACAGATGCCTATCACTCTTGGTGGCTTCACTGGGCTTCTAGTCCCTGCAGATGTTTGAGGGAGCAATGAATGGGGAGTGTAGATGCAAACTATGGCCTCCTTGGCACTATTTCAGATAGGGGATTTCCCTTCTCTAGGAGAACCCTGTGCTGGAAAAGGTGTGGCACTCACAGTGAAATGGAGCAAGCTCTTCCCAGCGTTGCTGAGGCTCTCAGCAAATATCCACTGAGATGAGGGCAGTCTTCTTCCCCTTCTTTCTCCTGCTCCTCTTGACCTGGACCAGCAAGGTAGCACCAATCCTTTTCTCCAGATGGCACCATTGGATGGCAGTATCTGAATGACTCTCATAGCTGAAGGCCAGAGACCAGCCTACAGCTGGGCTTCAGGGTACAAAGCTTTGGTGAGGATGACTCGAGACAGGGCAGGCAGTCACCCTCCAGGATGCCATGGCCTAAAGCATTTCCCTCCTCAGTCACTAGGCTGTGAAGTCATTGTGGCTGACACTGTTATTCTCTGTATGTGTTTAGCAATGCCAGACACACAGACCTGCTTAACATGCTTTTGCTGAGTGAGCGAAGGGATAAGTCCCTTTCTGTCTTTTTGATACTCACTTTGGTGCCGCTCGAGGTCACAGAGACCTACACTTGACTTCTGGCTCTGCCACACAAAAGCACGGATGCTTGAGATGAGTTACTTCAGCTCTGTGAGCCTCAATTGCCTCACCTGTGAAACATGCTGGTGATTCCAGGAATCTTGCCAGGCCCCATAGACAGCATGTGCATGAAGAGCCTAGCCCTTCCCTCTCCTCCCTCTCCAGGGGCCAGGCCTGACTGCCCTGAAGCCATTTCCCTACCATTTTTCTCCCTAAGCCTGTTACCAGATCTTCTTTCTGATCTACCACCGTGGCTCAAATCCTGCCCTTCATCCTTGCCTTTCTTTCTCAAAGACAAAAACACCCTTCCTCTGTTCTGCTCACAGTGCAGTGAGGAGGCTTATACTCCAGCGGTTAAGAGCATAGCCCTGAATTGGAAGGAACAGGGTCTAAGATGATGTAGATATAGCACAAGGCCTTGCTCCTGGTAATAGAGGCTCCGAATACATGGGGAGGGGGCGGGAGAGGATAGAGGAGCCCAATTTGCTTTCTTGGGCTTCTGTTGAACCACAAAGCACAGATGTCTTGGGCATGTTTTGTGAGCTCTCAAGCTCTCACAGCTTCCTGCCATGTGCCCAGCCTGTCCTCTGTCTGCTCGCAGTCTAGGGGAAGACACAGAAGAAAGGGAGAAATAACTTAAGAACCACGTCAGGCAGCTCTCTGGACTTGACTGTAAATCCGGTCAGGAGGAGTGATAAGAGACAGCAGAGGGAACAGAAGCATCGAGAGCTCTTTCAAAGGGAGAGGGTGTCAGCTGGACCATGGAGAATGCCGAGGAGATGAAACAACAAGGAAGGGAAGGGCATTTTCCAATTGTGGTGAGAATTGAGAAAGGTGAGAGGCGTGCCACCCACAGGAACACCTGGACAAGGGTGGGCCCAGTGACTGTGGGACATTGCGCTCATTGATTCAGTCAATCTGGCAGCAGAAATGCCTGAGCACCTACTCTGTGCCCTGCCCTGGCCGCCATGGCCTGGGGATACCAAGGTGGTGGGAGGCCGCATGTACCCTCCAGGAGCGGAAGCGGCCTGCCTGGCAGGTGCTGCGTGCCCTTAGTGGAGACTGGGAGGATGCTGAGTTCATCTCACTCTATAAGCTCTGGAAAGAGCTTGTTCTCTTCCCAAATCATGGGGCCCTGCTGGTTTCTCCTGCTGCAATGTCCTTGGCCCCCTCCTGAGAGGAGACAGTATATTCTGGCCCCCAAATTCTGACCATAATGCTGTGCACATTGTGAAGGTGAAAAGGGCCTTGAGAGATAGTCCATGCTCAGAACTCTCAAACTTTAGAGAGCAGCTGATCAATGTCCTGGGGAGCTTGTTAAGTCTGGAGATGCCAGAAGCCCACCCAAAGGTTCTGATTCGTAGGTCCTGGGTGGGACCAGGGAATCTGCATTTCTAGTAAGCTCCAAAGTTATTTGTTTCCTCTGGGCAGCCATGCTTCTCAGCCTGGGTTGCACGTGGGGAGGCCCTGGGGAGTTTTTAAACCCTTATGCCCAGGCCGCATTCCCAGAGAGTCTAATTCAGCTTATCTGGGGTTATGGTCTAGATGCTGGTGGTTTTGTTGGTGGTGGTGGTGTTGTTGTTGAACAGATTATGAGGTGTCTGATGTGCAGCCTGGGTTAAGACTTACAAGGCTCAAGGTTGAGTGCCACTGACTTCATCTAACCAAGTTGTATTAGTCAGATTTCTCCAGAGAAGCAGAACTGATAGGATGGAGAGGTGGAAAGGTGGAAATAGAGAGAGGGAGAGAGAGAGAGAGAAAGAGAGAGAGAGGAGAGAGAGAGAGAGAGAGATTGATTTTACAGAACTGGCTCATGCAATCGTAAGGGCTGGCAAGCCCAAAATCTACAGGGCAGGCTAGCAGATTAAAGACCTAGGGGAGAGTTGATGTTGCAGCTTGGGTCTGGGAACAGAGCTACCTCTTCCTCTGGGGACCTCAGTCTTCTTCTCTTAAGGCCTTCAACTGATTGGATGAGGCCCACCTACATTCTGAAAGGACATCTGCTTTACTGAAAGTCTACCGATTTAAATGTTAGTATCCTCTAAAGGTAATTTACAACTCCCACTATTTCTACTTGACCCAGTGTCTGGATACCATGGCATAGCCAAGTTGATATGTAAGATTAACCATGGTAAACCTGATTTTACAAATAAGGAAAGTAGAGAAGTGGTCAACAACTCATCTGGAGTTTCATAGCTGGTTCCTCCATTGCAGTTTTATTTATCATGGACTTGTAGATTATAAAACCATGAAGGATCTTCAAGGTAAAATGCAGCTCCTTAACTTACAGAAGGAAGCTATGACTCCTGGAAGCTAACCACCTTCTCCAAATCATGCATTTTGGCAGGGAATAGAGGTAGGTCTTAAACCCAAGACTCCTGACATCTAGCGGAACGTCTCTCCACTCTACTCCAAATGGCAGCGCAGTGGGAGCTTAAGGAGAAGTGTCTTTTCCTGAACCTGTGAACATGCCCAGCATTGCTCAGGCCTGTAGACTTGCATTTGAAGATCTCAGGAACAGGGGAGGAGGAAGCTATAAATTGACTCGGCCTCTAAGTAGAGGGGAGAGTTGGGGGGCCTCCCTGCAGCTGCCGGCTCCCTGGATTTCTATCAGGCCCCGTTGTTACCTATAATTTTGTGGCTGCTTCATCTATGCTTGCATTTGCACACTTAATGCCATAATCTACAGATATGGTCTTATGGTCTCTGCACACTCGCCTCTTGCTTAGCATTAAATACGGCTTGGGAAATAGATTTTGCTTTAAATCAAAGCCCGGTTATAATGGTTGATCTTGTTAGAAACACATCACCCCTACCTCCGCCCCCCAGGGCTTGGCAGCACTCACATCCATGGGGTGTACAGATCCTCTGAAAAATGCATGTGATGTTAGCCAGAGATTGTGATCCAAAGAGTCTGGCTGAGGCAGGCTGCAGGCAGATGGGGGCTCTGGAGACAGGGCCGCAAACCAAGGCTGGTGGAGCCGAGGTAGGCACTAGCCCAGGCTGCAGGGTTGCCAGCAAGGATTATGGGGCCTCAGGACGTGAACAGCACGGAAGCCGAAGGTTAGGAGCTGATGCCCGGCTGGCAGATGAAGGAGAGAGCAGATACCATATGGCAGAGACAGGAGACCTCCAAATGGGTGGGCTTCCTCATACAAGAAGCTTCCATGCACTGCCTACTGGGGCTGGATCCAGAACTTGTTGGGAAGGAGAAAAAGGGGGGAGCAGAGGGCAGAGCTGGCAAGTCCCGACCCTGAGCTAATTCCAGGGAGGGGGGTGGATTGGAAGATGAGCTGCCCCACTCTGCCCCCTCATTTCTGTTAACAGAAAGCAGGCATCCTCTGATAAGACCACTTCTCCAAGGGCCCTAGAGGGAAACTGCGTGGTATAGCAGAGGCAGCCCTGGGATGCCACCGCTACCTGTGTGACCTCATGGAGACTGCTTCACACCAGAGCCAAGGAAACAGGTCAGACCTCCAAGCTTATATCCCAGACGGCTCTGTCCTCTGGTCCAGAGCTTCCCACTAGTGGCTTTGCCTCTTCACCCCTCTTGTCAACTGAACAGCCCAGCACCCTCCTGAGAGCCCTCCAGTTCCTTTGTGCCATGAAAATATTGTTTCTCTGCAAATTCCATGACTGAAAAAGTTTGGAAAGCACGGCTCTACCCCAGTGTTCCCTGAAGGTGTGCTTGCCACACCAGTTCTGCAGGATATTAAAAGGTGTTAGGCAAAGCAGAAAGATTAAACAAGTTCGAGAAATGCAGAGTTCAACAAAGTTAAACAGGTTTCTTTACTGTAGGCTTCCTCAGGCATGTGTGTGTGTGTGAGAGACAGAGACAAAGAGATTGATTCATTGTGAATCTCCGGCAGGGCTCTGGTATTCAGATATACCCAACATTTATGCCATTCAAAGTTCATAGTTGCAAATAAGCAACACAAACTGCTGCTGCTAACTGTCACTCACTTAAGATTCAAGGTCCTGGCAGCAGGGTCCAGCCAGCTGGACCTAGCGCTATGTGCAGATGTGCTCACTGCCGGGGGTGGGAGTGGAAGGAGGCCCCTCTTCCTCAGTGGGAGGCAGAGTCCTGCTTCCTACCATCAAACTCTCCCCACGGGTTTCTCCAAACCAAAAGGACATGTTAGACGTTTGGCGGTTAAAGTCTGTGACTGCAGAGCCCTTTCCTTGAGTGGAGCGGTGGGAGCTTGGGGGCACCCTGAAGAAGGGAGGCAGTGTTTCCAGAAGCCCTCTGTGGGCTTCGTTGCTTTGTTCCAGGCCATCACCTGCCATTTTCCTCTAGAGCAGAACTTCTAGGTCCCACCTTAGCTTACAACCTTCTCCTCCCAGGGGGACCTTCCCTGCCTCGGGACCACCTTCTTTCTTCTCTCTGTTCCTGTTACCATTCTTCTTGTTTTATTTTGTTTTTTGAGACAGTCTCGCTAATGCCACCCAGCCTCCCCTAATGGGAATTCCCGGTGGTTGGAATGGCAAGCTGGGTGGCATCACATCAGGTTGGTGGAAGAGATATACTTTGGAATGGGCAGAGCTTAGTGGGGTACCCTCCAGTAACCCCATGCAGCAGCTGCCTATGCATGGAGACAACCCCGCTTCTGTTTCCCAGTGGATTGGGGCCGCCTTCTCATTCTTAATGGCCATATTGCTCAAATTTCCAAGATAATTATCCAACTTTGTGTTGACAATGACTCGGAAAGACCTGCTTAGGAGGAGGACTGGATTGCCAGAGATCAATATCATTGTCACTGTCCTTATTAATAAGCATTTAATAACCTGCCATGCATAAGATATCATGGAAGTTCTGGGTTGGGTACCAAAAAAAGTATTTACCATGATTTCTGCCATGGACGCTCTTACATTCCAGTCCTATAAGCTTTAGTTTTCTCAACATCTGCAAAGTAAGGATTAACTGCATAATCCCCACAGCCCTATACAACTGTCAAGACATCTCTGCCCAGAGAGCATCTGTTGAAAACCTGGACCACTTCTTGTTGAGGAAGCCGGCCATGGCGATTAGCCATTCTTTTATTTGTATAACCCATACTGTCACCTCTCCTCCTTCTCTCCTTTCTCCACACCTTCCTTTTCCCCGCTTCCCTTTCCTCCCTTTTCTCCCTGTTTAAATCTCATTAACTTCCCCTCCTGCCTTTCTTCCCGGTTCTGTTACGTTCTGTCTCCCTACCTTCTGCTCCTCCTTGCCCTGGATCCCTCTGGGAGCCCCGGGACAGAGGGCTGCCCCCTCACAAGAGAAATACCAAGGTGCCCAGGTTGAGCAATCCCTGATGACAACAGGAACTCTTCCTCTGGCATTGAATGGGGCAGGACAAGACCTCAAGGGTGTGGGCTAGGGGAAAAAGCCCCTGCGCTGTTTGTCTAGTGGAGCTGGGGTCACATGATCCTTAAGGGCAGTGAAGGTGGGTGGTGCATACAAGGAGGTGGAGATGAACTAGGGCGACCAACCATCCCAGCTTGCCAGAGACAGAGGGGGTTCCCAGAATGCAGGACTTTCAGCGCTTCAACCAGGAAAGGCCTGGGAAAACCAAGACATATTCGTCTCACCTTTTGGCTTGGGTGATGGGAAGGAGGGAGGATAATCTCAGGGGTGAGAATAGCGTCTCTGTAGTCCTTTCTGTGGTGCTGACTGGCAGAGTCACAGATTTTTTCCCACCCAGCCTGAGTGGAGAGCTGAGTGGGTGAAGGCAAAATACGGGTCCCAGCACAGTCACTGTGGCTCCCGGAGCCAGCACAAGCATCCTGGCCATGCCTAAGAACTCAAGCTGTGCTTCCTGCCACGACCAGGTAGACACTTTGACATGACTGTGCCTCAGCATCCTCAACCGTGAAAGGTCCTGTCCATCCCTGGCATCCTAAGGCCTTCTTCAGATGTGTGCAGACAGCATTCCTAGCTCTGCCACCCATGAATTATCCCAGTTTTCAGCCTTCAGATGTTTTAGAATGGAACATGCCACTGACTTACGGCAGTCCTGAGACATGTGACTTGGCCACTCCTGGTCTTAGTCTCCTTCTAGGAAAATGAAGGTAAAAATAATCATCTCATAAGGCTGGTATAAGGATCAAATGAGGTATTCAGTGTAAAAGACCCCAGCTTAATACCTGGCACACAGTAGGTGCTTAAGAAAGGTTGCATGAAATTAAAGCAGCTCTGGACGTGCCTTGACTTGCTCAGTGTTCGGGGTTCTGACTGTGACAGGGTCTTGTGTTGAGAGCAGAAGTGATTCAGTGAGCCAACAGCGTGAAAATCGAGCATGACTCATGCTTCCAGCTAATCCAGGTCCTCCTGGAGACAGGGAGAGGGAAGTGCTCTCCTCTCCCCTCCTGGGGATCAAGCCCCTTCAAGGGGCTCCCCTCGCCTGTCACATGATGAACCCTCAGGAATACAATAGCACGCTTCACTGTGGCTGTCTTTGGTATGTTTTGAAGTTATAGCAATATGGAAGCAATATTGGGCCAAAGGTTTTCAGAGGAAGTCCTTTTTATCCTGATTTATAAATCGTTTAATCAGAAGAAATAAGACTCTCTCATGTTTTCCTTGGGAGATTTAGCTCATGTAAATTTTCTGATTTAGCACTTTGCCCTCTTGCCACACGTGACCACAGAGGTGCACTATGTGCCCAGGCCCTTGGCGCACACACCAGCACTTGCTATGTACTGAGGGCTTTGCCATTCTTTATTACTTATTGCCCCAGGTCATTTCCTCCTTTCCAAAGTAGAGGTGATACTGACTATTTAAAGATAAATAGGCCCCTGTGTGCTCAACAAGTCACTCAGCAAACATTATACCAAATGCCTGGTAATATGAAACTCCAGGCTCCACTCTATGGAAGGTAGAGAGAAGCAACTCATTCCCACTCTCAAGTAACTTACATTCCCGTCCTGTGCACTCTATGCTTTTGAAAATAAGCATCCTTTTTGGAGCTGAAAATATGTCTTGGGACCCTGCTTGGCTGTACCCCTGCCCCGGGTGATTCAGTAATGATTTTACCCACATTTGTGTTGAATCAATTCTAGTCCCATCTGCTTTTAAAAGCTGGCCATACTTGTGTGTGTGAAATTAGTTGTTGAGCATACTGGTGGAAATGGGGGTGCTTGTGGCCCTGAAGGCCGCCTGCTCTGTCTCCAACTGCCTGAGGGGCTCAGTGAGTGTTCAGGACTAGTGGGAGGAGAAGAGGGACTCAAGGGTAGAGGAGTGAGAGCATCCCTGACCAAGGAAAGACGAGGCCAAGCACTGCAGGTGGGAGAACACCAGGTGGGTGGCCCCACAGTGCACAGACCGCAGTGAGAGCTGGGGTGAAGGTGTAAAGGAAGCAGTGACATTTTCCTGGGGGAGTGTGTAGATGATCCAGCCTTTGTTTTATCCTACTCTTGTCCGTTTCAGGAAAGCTTCCTCATGACCCTTTTCTCTGTTAAGCTTTGCATTTGGGTGCACATTTTTCCTTTCACAGTTTTCATCATGAAGGTCCGTTTGTCTAGAGCTCTGTAATTGACCTGTAACTCTTTCCAAGCCCTCACCTCCTGCCTTGCTCACTGCATGGTAAACCCCTTGGTCTCTAGTGGCCACAACAGGGTCATACCCCTGTCCCTACCACTGCCTACTCCCACCCCAGCCCCAGCACTCCATGGCGGCGCAGTCACCACCTTTCAAGCAGCTGGGTTTGGATGAGACTAGGTTTCTCTCTATCCCTGGCAGCCCCTCTCACTCCACAGGCTGCGGGCATGCCCGATCCCCCAACACTCATCCTGCAGCACATGCTGTGGTCTGCTAACCCTACCCCAGCTCCTCACATCCCAGAGTTATTTCTCCTCCTCTCTCCAGGCCCATCACAATAGCACCCATTTTCCATGTACATCTCCATGTGGTAAGGAACTAGGAGACAGGGAAGGATGTGAACATGAAGGACAGGTACCTAATTCAGGAGGGCTTCCTGGAGGAGGTGACACCTGCACCAAGTCTTAAAGTATGAGCAAGAGTTCACCCAGTGAAGGTGGGGTTGGGTGAGGAGGTTGGGAGGGGACGGCATTTTAGCTGAGGCGGCAGAATGGGCAAAGCCAGCCTGGTGGGAGTTGGGCACACCAGTGACATCTTCCAGTTACTGGAAGGTCAAGGGAACCAGCAGGAGGCAGGCAGGAGAAGCAAAGGGGGTGTGCCCTGGGAGCTCACAGTGAAAGCTGATTCACTGAGTCCAGAGCAAGGAAGAGGGAGACCTTAGTCTCCACCAAGGTTTGGGAGCTAGATGGCTAACTTGGAAAGAGGGGCTCAGTTGGAGGAAGTGAAAGGCGGACAACCCCGTCCCAGCTTCCTGCACACCCAGTCTTTCCTTTCTTTCAGAGAACTGTAGCATATTTGTTAATTCCTTCCCTCCTCCTTCTCCCCTCTGCTTCCCCTGCTGGCACAAACTCCCCAGAAAAGCTAAAAATTCCTCTCATTTGACCCAAATCAGAGGGTGGATGAGCTGGGCTTTATTACACACTGGTTAAAATGGGTCGTGTGGGAGAGGATGGGCTACGTTATAATTGTATCTTTGGTCACCTCCACCCACCCGGCCGAAAAAAATGGTGGAACTGCCTCTGTTTAGACACCATTTTACAAAGGCACTCCCCTCTTCCCTTCCACTGGTGTTTATTAGTCTTGAAAAATAAGCCAGCCTGCCTGGGAAAGAGTGGGAGGAGGGAGAAGCGTGGGAAGGGTCGTGCCCTCCCACCGGCTCCCTGTAGGGAAGCAGTCTGGGCGGCTGAGGGGAGGGACCTCTAGGGACTGGGGACCAGGAGGCAGCTGGGCTCGGGAGAGACTGGGGCGGGGGCTGTTTTCAAAGGAACAGCAACAGCTCCCTCGACAGTATTTTTCTTTATGATTCTTTAGCTCCTAAATTGTTCTATGGGGTTAAGCGTACCATGTATTTGGAATTGAGCATCAGGAAAGCTGAAAGGGAGACTGTCGCTCTGGGTTTGAAAGAAATATCTTTGAAAAGGGTGTGGGGCCAGTAAGTAAATCTCCAGTAGCAGTGTAGTAAGAAGTGGCAGGCTTCTCCAGGCCCTCCTGCCCCTCCTTCCAACTGGCACTGGGTTGTGAGTCAGACACACCATGGGATATTTGAGAATGCTGGCATTTGAATGCTCCAGTGTGCCAGTGAGTTGTAGGTCTCAGGTAGGGAGGTTGCAGGCGTTGTGTGTGTGAGTTGTCTGCATACTTATGAGGGCACCAGCCAACTAGAAGCTCTGTGCATGTGTGTGCTGGAGGCTGTTAGTTAACCCCTCTGCCTTCTCTTCGCAAATAGGAAGCTGGTGAATCACTGTGGATTCTCCTTCTGTTCCCAACCCCCAGTAACCATGATGGGAGATATAGGGGAATTATAGATTATTATTTTGTTGGAGATACAAGATGACACATGCAAACGTTCAGAAAAGAATAATTGGACAAAGGTCAAAGTGTACATCCTGCTTCCCAAAGGAGTTAGTTAACATACATTAGTTAGCTGTTGCTGTGTAACAAAATGCCCCAAAACCATAGCAGCTTAAAACAACAATAAATATCTCTTATCCTCATTATTTTATAGTCAGGAATCTGGGAGCAGCTTAGCTGAAAAGTTCTGGCTGAGGGATTCCCATGTGGTTGTAGTCCTGAAGGTGACTGGGACTGCTTGATGGGGACAGAAGGACCTACTTCCAAGGTGGCTCACTCACATCACTGGCAAGTTGGTGCTGGTTGTTGATGGGAGGCCTCAGTCCCTCCTCACATGGACCTCTCCTTGGGCTGCTGAACTGCCTCTCAACACGACAATGGTTTCCCCCACAGCAAAAGTTCCAGGAGAAAGCAAGGTGAAAGTGGCAACATCTCTTATAGCCTCCCATGGCAGGCACACGCCATTGTCTGTAGGTGCACACACCGCTCCTGATACAATGCAGGAGGGGACTGCCTGAGGCATGAATACCATGACAGAGCCATTCCGATGGAGCTGGCTGCCATCCTCTGAAAAGTCACCTAGGTTAGAGGAGAAGGTGTCAGGGAAGAAGAGAAACTGATTCACACAGGGTCTTAAAGACCCTGGGATGACAAGAGAGGTAGGACTAGAGGTGTGAGCAGCTCAGAGGAAAAGGCACCAGTGCAGAAATGAGCATGGTGTGTTCAGAGGCAGTTCAGAGACCAGCTTTAAAGAGAGCCCAGGTCAGAGAGAACTGGGAAATTAGATCCAGAACAGACTGTAAGGGACCACAAAAGGCGGACTGAGATGGCAGGATCCTGCAAAGGGAATCATCAAAAGTCCCGGAGTAGAGAAATGACAGCATCCAAGTGGAGAAGCTCAGCCCCTTACTGGCTGGGCCCCTTGAGTGGGTTCGACCCTTTGGAGCTCATTGGCCGTATGTTTAAAACAAGGATAACAAATGAGTTATTATGTGTGAAATAGGTGGTTAGCTGAAAGCAGTAAGATTTTCATTATTGTGATTATCATCATTTGCAGCCATACTCTTGCAGCTCAGATAGTGCTGAAATAACATCACAGCTCTTCCTAGCACCTGTGTCCTTGGTGCTACATAGGAAATGTTGAACTAACAAATAACTGGAATCATGTATTCTTCCACCACTGGAGAACCCAGCTGTGATACACAGCTTGCCTCTGTGGCCACAGGGACATTGCCAAGTAGTAGACAGGTGCTGGGCAGAACACAGGCCACCTCTAATGTCCTGCAGTTGAATCTGACGGCAGCCAGAGCCTGTTGTCATCCAGCTCTCCCTTGAGCCTCACAGCCACCCATGAGACAGACAGCCACTGTCATTAATTCTGTTTTACAGATAAAAAAAAATTAAGACAGGTAGCTAAAGGCCCCAGAACAAATCAATAGGCATCAGACATTACAAAAAATGTCAAAGATAATTTGGAAGTTTGTAAAAGAAGGAAGAAAATATAAATCAGCATTTTTAATAATAATGGCTTTAAGGTTCAAATAGTATCAAAGAGTAGAAGAAAATAAATCTTCCTTCTACTCCTCACTGGCAGCCTTCCACCCTCTCCAGTAGGAAAGCTTTAACAATTTAATTTATGCATCTACAAACCAGTATGTACACATGGTCTTTTATTCTTTCTAAACCTGGTAACCATGCAGCATAGAGATAAATCTTAGACATAGTTCTCTATGTATCCATATACAGATATTCCTCATCCTTTTTAATGGCTGCATAGCACTCCATAATGTATCTAGCAAGCCTCCACTGATGAACATACTATTTACTTCCAGTTGTTGGCTACAGAATTGGTGCCACAGAGTATTAATATATATAAGTTGGACATATGCAGTAGTGAAATTGCAAGATATATATCTATAAGGGAAATTGCTATCAGAATTTATTTTTGGCCCATCTGATAAATGAAACTTGAAATTTATTTAATTTTTATATATTTAATGCTGAGTGGTTAATTTTTATATATTTAATGCTGAGTGATGGTGAGCATTTTTCATACATTTAAAAACTATTTGTATTTATTTTGCTATGATCTTCCTGGTTTTTGGCCAATTTATCTAATATAGATCTTTTCCTGGTTTGTTAACACAAGCACTCTCTCTGTATATAAAGGAAATTGGCCCTTCATCATATGTTTCAAATATTTTCTTCAGTTTGTTTGTGTCTTGATTGTGTTACGGAATTTTGGATGCACATAAATGTTTAAATCATTAGTTAAATTTATCAAATCTTTTATGACTTCTAGGTTTTCTATCTTAACAAAATATTTTTCCTTTGCAATTATAAAATACTTCTTCAATATTTTCTTTTCATAATTAACTTTTAAAGCTTTGCTACATGTATCATTTGTTTTGGTGTAAGGAGTGAGGAAGGGATTCAAGTTTTATTTTGTTTCCTACATGGCTACCCAGTTGTTCTAATCTCATTTGTGGAAAAATCCATTTTAAAATAAAAATTGAAATTCCCCCTTTATTACATGCTAAATTCATACCTACATGAATTTGTGTGAGTCTATGGACTGCCCTTGACTTTATATTGATCTCTCTTCCTGTTCATGATCTGGTACCAAATATTTTATTTTTATACCTTTCTAATATGTTTTCATATCTGGTAGGGCTTGTCCCCCTACTCCTGTTACTCATCTGTTTCTTGGCTATTCCTAAATGCTTATTTTTCTATATGAACTTTGGAATCACCTTATCTAATTTCAGTAGAAATTCTGATATTTTTATTGGGATTGTATTGCGCTTATTATTTAGGAAAATTGGCATCTTTACAGTATTACGGCTCCCTGTCCAAGTACGAGGTGTATCTTTCCATTGATTTAAGTCTTAGGAAGTGCTTCAGTTGTGTTTAAAACAGTCTCTGTATGGATCTTACACGTTTCTTGAGAACTTATTCTTAGGTGTTGTTTCTATTTTTGTTGCCAAGTCAGTGGGGTCCCTACCATGTTTTTGAACATGTCTGTTATTTGCATAGGAAAGTATCCAATCATATCATCCACAAATAATTTTTTTTTGCCTACTCTTTCACTTTTTAATCTTTTTCACTTTTTAACCTCTTATTTCTTATTCATCATTTCTGATCTTGAGACTTCAAATGGGAAGCCAGCCATCTAGGTGTGAGGAAATTCCTGAGCCCATCCTAGCTCAGCAATGGATCTGCCAGGTTTCCTCAGTCGGGGTTGGGGATAGGGAGATTCTCCTGCCTTGAGAATATTTTCGCTGTAATTTTTGATGGTCTGGGAACCAAAAGTCTCAGACCAAGAGGATGAGCAGTGGTAGCTGAAGTGGGGTCGAGTTGGGGTGGAGGGAGAGGGTACTCTATAAGGTACTGAATCAGGTGAACTGTTCTTCTTGTAGGTCAGTAAAGTCTAATCCTTGGTGCTGAGCTCCTGTGGCTGGGAACACGTGTCGGCAGAGGGAAGGCAGGCTCCTGCATCCTAAGATTTGCATTAAGCACAAAAGGGAGGGCTGGATTCCCAGGCTACATTCAGAAGCAGGCACTTGTGATGCACTGCTGTACACCTTTCCACAATGCCCTCCCTGCCCAGACACCCAGCTCTGACTTGCTGGCTTTCATATTCCTAATCATAGCACCCAGCCCATACTTGGTTCTTCATACTTGCTTCTAGGTTTTTTTGAGACTGAGTCTCACTCTGTCACCCAGGTTGGAGTGCAGTGGCATAATCTCGGCTCACTGCACGCCACCTCCTGGGTTCCAGTGATTCTCCTGCCTCAGCCTTTCAAGTAGCTGGGATTACAAGCACCCACAACCATACCCAGCTAATTTTCGTGTTTTTAGTAGAGATGGGGTTTCACCATGCTGGCCAGGCTGGTCTTGAACTCCTGACTTTAAATGATCCTCCTCCGCCTTGGCCTCCCAAAGTGCTGGGATTACAGGTGTGAGCCACTGTGCCCAGCCCCACTCTAGGTTCTTTATTGGCTCCTACTTCTTTGTAACATTTTGCTATGGGTTACTCTTACCTGCCCAGCAACAGCAAAGACCCTCTAAAGCAGGTGTTTTGTATGGTCTTACACAGCATGAAGCCCAGTCAGGCACATGGTAAGTGATCAATAATGTGTTAATTCACTGATATTCCACGAGTCAACCACTCAGGATGAATGAGTTTCTATCACATCCTAATTGCCCTTTCTTTAGAAAGGGAACCAAACAACCGTCAGCTTCTGCAGTGGGCAAGGGAGGAAATGATAGCAGAGGAGAGGCTGGGCTCAAATATAAATAGGAAAAGGAAAGGCTTGGGCTTTCTCAGTGCAATAAAAGTTCTATATAATAATATTATACATAACTGCAATTAAGCCTGGAAATTGCAAGCTTCCAGTTTGTTCTTTCCCAGCCAAATGCCAGGCGGTTCTCGTGGTGGATGGTATTTGCTTAGAAGAAAAGTGTAAGTTCTGAGGCAAAGCTGAGGTTTGGCTTCCTTTGGAAAACACAGGCAGGGCCGGGATCCTTGAGGCCATCCGGCCGGACCTCATCTCCAAATTGAGGTGGACAACAGCAGGGAGGCAGGCGTATTTGTCGAGGGCTGAGGCATGACCAGGACATCTAACACCTGTGATGAGTCCTCGGCATGTGACTGTCCTCTTTCCTCCCACAGCTGCCACTCCCACGGGAGCCCCTCCCTGGCCAGATCCCACATAAAGGTCTAGGCTAGAAAAGGGCGGGGGAGTGGCCGTGAATAATGCGGAGTGGCTCCATGGGTCAGGAGATACAATCTCCTAGCCGCCCTTCCCTCCCCGCACCAGAACTGCTTCTTGCTGACACCTTTCTCAAATGCAGCGCCAAGCAGATTCTTCTCCCATCCAGAACCTTCCCTGACTTCCTTCACAGAAGGATTCCAGTGTTCGTGAGGCCCCTGCCTCAGTGTCCCACCCACACCCAAGACTCCCACATGGTGGGCTGCAGTCTTCCCTGCTCTGCCGCCCAGACTAGCCTGTCTCTAAACTCACTGAACTCTGTCTGTGAACCCAGCACCCCAAACTCCCTGCATTCCTGTCTGCATGTGCCATGCTCACTCAGCCTCTGCAGCTCCCTTAGCACATGCTGTTCCCTTTGTCAAATAAATGTCTCTTTCCCCTGCCCTACATCCCTGGCTGCTTGGGGGCCTCACTTCCCTGGAGGAGTCCCATTTTTGAGCCCAGGAGGTCCCCGCCCTCTGACCCCAGGCGCCCCATCCGCCTCCACGAACCAGCATTTGGCACCCATTTTAGCTCTTGTCTTTACTGTCTCTCCCACTCTTCTGTGGCTTAAGACCAGGACTCCAGCCTTTTCATCCCTGTTTCTCCAGCACTTAGCAAAATGGGTAAATACTACAGCGGCTGAGAGGGACGGTTGCCGATGGCTTAGGAAACCCGGAACGTGACTACTTAGGTTCAGGCCTCAGCTCAACCTCAGTTTCCCTACTTGAAAAATGGGGTGATAATGACAGTAGCCACCTCATGGGGTTTTTGAGAGGATGAAATGAGAGAATCCATGTAAAATATTTAGGACAGCAACTGGTACCTAACGGGCACCCAGAGTACATCTTAGTGACCACTCTGATTCAGTGAAAGGTGAGGGAATCTCAGAACTGGTCCTTCTGCCGCCTGTATACCGTTGTCTCTGTCCAGCATACCTGAAGTCACCATTATGGGAGAATGAGTTGTGTTCCTGTCCATTCCCTCACTTGTGCAAGCAGGGCCTGTTGGGTGTCTGTAATGAGTCTGTGCACATTCTGCAGAAGTGGCCGCTCCCAGCTCCATGCCCATTCTTGGCCACTGTCGGAGTAGTGGGGAGACAGACATGGAAGCTACCTCTTCACTTTTCCTCTGGGGCAGGGGGAGGGGATGCATCAAGCACTTTTACCAACCTGTTGAGTCTTCATCACTCTACCCATTGTAGTCAAATACTAACCCCACCCTTTGGGAGGCCGAGGCAGGCGGATCATGTCAGGAGTTCGAGACCAGCCTAGCCAATAACCCTGTCTCTGCTAAAAATACAAAAATTACCCAGGCATGGTGGCATGTGCCTATAGTCCCAGCTACTCGGGAGGCTGAGACAGGAGAATCACTTGAATCCAGAGGTGGAGGTTGCAGTGAGCTAAGATCACATCACTTCACTCCAGCCTGGGTGACAGAAGGAGACTCTGTCGCATAAATAAATAATAACCCCACCTTAAGCTCGTAGAACACTCATCATCTGAATGTCCAATATGTGTTCACATGTATTTTCCTGTGTAATTTAGCAGGGTCCCAAGGAGACCTAAAGTGAAGGGGTTGGGAGGAGAAAGAGGGCAGAGTCAAGGTCACAGGAAACCCAAAGTGAGGTGCAGGAGCCCCAAGATATCTGAAGCTGAGCCGTGCATGACCTCAGAATCCAATGATCTATCCTGGAACCAAAATACTGAAATGGATTAGTGCATGGGTAGCAAGGGTGATTCACAATCACCCAGTCTTATACAAAAGAAGAAACTGAAGCTCAAATAGGGACCTGGCTGCTTCAAGGTCACATCATGAAGCAATTGCAGAGCAGAGCTAGGATTTTACCTGTAATTCCTCCCCCAGAGGGTTTGGCCTGCCCTCTGCTGACCACACACCAGGGTACTTCCCAGCCTTTGTTTCTCATGCTCTCAGCCTTTCTCTACTCTAACTATGGCCCCCTCCCTTGACATCTGCTTTTCTTTCTGCCTGGTGTAAAGTCCCTAGCGCCAAGGGCAATGGACTCAGCTTCCAGAGCCCTGCCCACATCACTGGGAGCCCTTGGCACGTGGGTAGAAGAGGCGTGCAGATGGCACACTCAGAGGCTAGCTAGCTGTGTAGCATCTTAATATCTTCTAGAACAGACGTCAAAATATCCCCAGGAAGGGTCAAAATATGGTACCACTTAGCCCAGGTATCCAAACACAACCTCTTCAATAACTAGCAAAATCTAGAACATTTCCACTATAGGGGATGGCCTCTTTGGGCAGAAATGCTAAGAAGAATAGTGCTCGCATGGGCTGATGTGCGTCCCACCTTTCCACCCAAGCCCTGCCCTCCAGGGAGCCACCCAACACCAGCAGGGGACATCTCCTGTAAAGGCAGCCCTAGGCCATTGGGAGTATGAAACTCAGTAACGCGTGGCCAAGTGCTGTTTATGGGAGACAAATGATTTATTTTATTATCTAAATTTTCAGTGGTTTAATAAGGTTTAATAAGCCTCCCAAGGAGTTTTCTGGCTCAGGAAATCGCTTGTAATAAACACAAGTAGTAGATCTTTTATTTTAAACATGAAAGAGGTGTGCAGTTTTTCTTGAAAGAAAGCAAGTCTCCCTGTGCCCCCCTTAGTAAATAAAGGATGAAAAAAATAATTAAAGAACAACAGCTTGAAGGGGCACCATTTGATTTGCCTGCTCCAGATTCCTGTGGCCAACCTGGCCTGGGGGCCAGCCATTTGCAGCAGTGCCCCTCTCCATTGGTGTGCCCCCCCCCCGGCAAACTGGAATGAGCCCTCACTTTGTGACGGAGGCCAGGCAGCCCCATAGGGAGCCCAGTTTTTCTGTCTTTCCCGCAAATCCCCTGCCTGGTGCAGTAGCAAAAGCAGCGGCCTCAGGGAAGACGCCAGCTCCCCACTGTCGTCCCATCACCTTGCTTTGTCACCTTAGCCTCACTTCACTTTAGTTTCCTCATCTGTAAATAGGCATAATTCCACCTGTCCTGCCACCAGTGAGGTGAAAGTGCTTTGAAAGGTAAAAGGCTCCAAGCCACCCCTTGGGTGAGGGGATAGGGGCAGTGGTCCTGGCACATCCACCTCAGATTCCCCCAGAGGCCTCAGGCAGCCTCTACATGGAAGAAGGGGGTCCTCTGGGTGTGACTGAGCAGCTCTGACACAGCTGACACTCATGCGCCCCAGCCTCACTTCCACGCTCACTTCCATCCCCAAAACCCAGGTGTGAGGCTTCCCCTCATTCTTCCTCACCCACCTGCCCACTCCTTGGGCTACCCTCTTAGGTGCCCTTCAGGTCTGGCCAAGAGAAGCCCACCCTAGCTTTTGCCCTAGTCCAACCCCCTGTGGAGATCTTAGACCTTGTTCTGATAAAATCGAACCAATGCTGGTGTGGAGGAGGTGGAGGGAGGGTTGAAGAGGCAGCAGTGATGATGGGGCTGGAGGTCAACAGGAGATAGAGCCTCATACAGGGGGCAGAACCCAGGTGACCAGCCAG
>NW_016107375.1:3672703-3700566 GCF_001604975.1 Cebus imitator
CTACAGCCTGGAATGTCAAACTCTCTTCTGCCATTAGCCAGTTCTATGACCTTGGGCAAATCAATTCACCAGCAGGAATTTAGGTTTCTCATCAGCAAAATGGGTAAAATAATTCCTTCTCCTTGTGTGCACAAACTCCTAGGAAAGCATATGAAGAAAAATGCCTGTGAACAAACTTTCCTAAAAGTAAAGCTCAACAGGCATGTGGTGTTGTTAACCCAGGGGGTTTCAGCAGAGAACCCTGAAGCAGGGACTTGAGTGGCTAGTTGCAGAAAAAGACTCAGATGTAGGGTCAGGGAAAATCTGCTTGTGACTGGGGTGAGAACATAGGGGTGCCTTCTTCCTGGGTCTGGCCTCTACTGGGCCCTTGCTCATCTTGTCAATGGGGCTGGACACTGCAGGGAAAGAGGAGAGGGGTACACAATTGTGTGAGGTGGAAGGGCCTGCATTCCAGCTCTAAGGGAACACCTGGATGGCCATTGCCCTTGGCAAAGGAAGAAAGCTCAGAGGGAATTGCACAGAAACCCTGAGGGGCTTAGTGGGGCCCGATCAGCTGGGGACTGCGGGCTCCAGGCATGTCCTGGCAGGGTGGCACAGCAGGTGGGGCCAGCTTCATCCAATGTGGGCACTCTGCCTGGGGTGCTCATGGCAGGCAGGGAACAGGCTGGAAGTTGAAGTAGCCCTGCCCAGCCTCCCAGCCCACATGTCTGGTTCCAGCCTCCAGGGCAGCCAAGGCCCAGGGGCATTCCAGGGCCAAAGGGTGTGACTGCCTTGCTTGAGGAAACTGCCAAGGGCTGGGTGGGCGCGCCCAGCAGAGATCTGGGGCTGGCCAGCTGCTTGGGCCCGGTCTCCCACCCTTTATCCTGCCCTAACCCACCACCCCTTTGTGGATTTTAGTGCCTACAGACCACAGGGAGTAAAGACCTGCTCAAAGAACACAGGTAGCTGCCCAGCCTCATTCCCAGATTTGGAGAGGAAATCCACCTCCCTCCCCCACCAGAGCCACTAATTCCACCAGGTGGCTGTGAAGCTCCAGGCCTGGGCATGGGAGGAGCTGGAGGCTGGAGACTGGGTGGGGCCAGCTTCCGGGATAGTGGGAGTCTGCTGGCTGGGGCCAGCTTGCCCTGGGGATTTGGCAGATGAAATCACCATCCTAAGCCCAGATTTGCTGAGCTGAGCAGAATTCAGGGAGGCGCCGGACTTGTGGATCACAGCAATAGAACTCCACCAACAGTTCTATTCCTGAAGGGCAAGAAAGTAATAGGACTCAAGCAGAAATCCCGTTCCCACCCTGCTGTTTTCTAGCTGCGTGACTTGGAGTAGGCCACTTAGCCTCTCTGATTTTCATAACAGGGATCATAATACCAGCAGAAGAATGAAATGAATCAATGTAAGCACCTTATGAATGATAGGGCTCTGTTCAAATGTCAGGTGTCCCCATGGCAGAGGGCTGGGGCCATCCCACAGCCTTGTGTGATTTCAAAGCTATCCCCTTTGTTTATTTGAACCAATCTATTCATTCAGTGTCTACCATGTTCCTACTTGCTGGCATCCTGGGAGTAATACAGACATGCAAGAAATAGACCCTGTGTTGGAGCAGGTCATCTCACTGGGGGAATGGGGCCTACAAATAACCCGAATGTGCCTGGCACCTCAGGCTGACTCATTCCACTTACATACCACTCAGTGAGGTTCACACAATTACTTCCCCAATTCCCAGATAAGGAAACTGAGGCAGAAGTGTGTAATTTGCCTATACCAGCACTTCATGTTCCTAGTAACACTAAGACTAGAACATGAGTCCTCTACTAGCCAGGCAGCCTTGCGCCTAGTTGGGGGCACTGTGGTCTAACAGAGGGGGCACAGGCTTGGGCATTAACCCATTTATGCCAGAGGTTGCAAATTTTTTTTGTGAAAAATCAGACCTTGGTGCTGACCTTGAGCAGTTGGATATAAATAACCTCCACAAGCTTAGCATTCCAATAATGGATTTAAACATTCTAGTTCTAATTCTAGCTTCAACACTGATTCACTATGTGGCCTGGGGCATGGGCTTCATTCTGTGCCTAATTTTTTCTAAAATGGACATAAAATTTGTGCCCGCCTTGCCGAGCTTGTTGGGTTAGAAGTACCTGAAACAAGGAAGTATGAAAAAACCTTGAAAGATTATGATGCCCTACGCATGCCAGGGGATAGCCCTAGGGACCTGTAAGGACCCTTCTCAGAAAGTATCTTCAATAGTGTAGATTTCTGCAAAACTGTACACAAGGCAAACAGGTTTCTGATATGGCCCCATCCCTGCGAAAACACCCATTAGGGGTCTGCATCCTTCCTGGGCTTTGCAATTGCTGGCATTGGTTGAGCACTGCCTAGGTATCAGGAGGCAATTTGTGTGCATTACCTCATCTGATTCCCATAGCAACTCATCCCCATCGTACAGATGAGAAAACTGAGCTCAAGGAGGGTAATTACCAAGTCCCACAGATCATGGGTGGTGAAGCGAGGATGTCAGCCCAGGCTATCTGAGAGCAGGGCCCTCACCCTCAACCTCCTCAGTCAACTCCAGGCACAGTGTCAGTGCCAGCTGAGAACAACTTCTGTTTGATCCCAATTGGGGAATCCAAGTTAAGCCTGTTTTCAGAAAGGATTCTGGAAACCCAAAACTTTCCAGATCCATTGCTGATCCAAATGATGTAGGTCATGTTCTTCCTGCCCCTTCTGCCCAACGAAATTCTTTCTACTCCTCACAGCTCAGACAAGGCCCGTTTCCAGAAGACTTCCCTGACCCCCAGACCACAGGGATCCAGTACCTTTCTGTCCATCCCTCTCATTTGCACTCCATACTGAGCCTCTTCTTCCTCCTTAGTCACCTGGCAACCTTGGGTCTCGGCCCCCTCTGTTCATGCCTCTAGCCTGGCTCTGATCAAACGCCTAGACTAAGAATCAGCCTCTGAAGGGAAGGTTCCAAATCCCCCTGCCCTTCAACTGGACTTTGCAGAGGGCAGCATGGTGAAGGGGAACAAATAAGAGCTTTTGCATCAAACGCAGCTGGGTTCAAATCCTGGCTCAGACACTGGCTGACTGGGTGGCAATGGGCAAGCCACCTGCCCTCTCCATACCTCTTTCTTTATCTGTAAATTGGAGGTGCTGATAAAAATCTGTATCTTTCAGAGTTGTATTGGTTGAGAAAGGACTAGAGGTATAATGACATGTGACACGTGGCAGTCAATAAATGGTAGCTACTATTGCAAAGGCGCGCTAGCTTGCTGGCCCCTTGCTAAGGAGAGAGGGGAGCAGTCTCTGATGCTCTCATTTTACAGCTGAACAAACTGAGGCCCAGAGATGGGAAGTGCCACCTTGTCAGACAGGGCTTCTTGGACGTACCTGGGTTCTAGAACCTTCCACTGAAGGCAGAGGCCCAGGGGATGTTCTCTGGAATAGTGGCCACACCTAAGAAGGTTTCAACCTCCCTGCATTCTTCCTTAACCTCTTTCTTTCGTTTCTGAGCTCATCTCCTCTTCCCATCTTTCCCCTTTATTTTTAACTCTGTATTTTTTTTCTAGCTCCTTCCTACCAGAGGTTCATATTTTGCATCAAGCCTCTTCTAGCTTTTGAGTGTTTTGTTTTGTTTCTCCCACGCACACGCACGTGTGTGTGTGTGTGTGTGTGTGTGTGTGTGTATTGAATTTTTTTCCCTGTGCATGTTATTCTTGGAGACAGAACTGCCTTCGCTTAGATGATGGGATGGAAGGCATGGGGACAGAGGCATGACATCCCCTTTGGGACACTGCTGTCTACTGGCCCACCAGGGCATGGGAATCTTAGGGTAGGTCACCAGGAAAGCTCCCAGTGTGCAGGGCAGGGACACTTCTTCCCAAAGAGACAATGAAACAGCAAGTGGCAGCCCTCACCTCCTGACCGCAGCTCACCTCTCCCACTCCCTGCCACCAAAGTTAGTCTCCTGCCTGGAAAAACAGCCTTGAGCTACCACAGTTACGTCTGTTTCTCCAGGAATGCAACAAGGACCACAAACCAAGGCACAGTGAGGAGTCACTGCTGGGAAGACCAGCCTTCAAGTCCAGGGTCACAGAGTGGGTTATCCCCTCCCCATCGCCAGATCCACTTTGCGCTTCTGGCCTCTCATGGCCATGATGTGTGTTACCAGATTTCTCGTGACCATCCTATCACATGATGAGGAAACAGAAGTCCAGAGAAGTGGAGGGGCCTCCCAAAGTCACACAGCTGTGGTTTCCTGATTCTGAATCACAAGTAGACATTGCTCCCAAAGCCCAGAAGATCTGCACTTAGCATAGGACAACCGCGCACCATTCTTCAGAGTGCTCAGACACATTTATCACAGTGGGACGCTGATCACCAACACATGGTCTGACGGGTTTCAGCTCTTCTATTTAAAAAGTCAGAGAAAAGTTTAAGGAATGTTGGGAATTTTCCCTGAAAAGCATTTTAAAACATTTTCATCTCTAAAGGAATAAGCCCTTACCAAGCAAGAAAACTTGACTCTCCATAAAAAACTAATTTCCTGGGGTTTTACTGACTTTGGCTTTTTACTTAACAGTGAAAGGGTCATTTCATTTACACACAGTCTTTTCAGATGAGAAGGCCCCTTTGAGGGTCAGAACCCTGCTGCCTACAGGGTGGCTTTGTGGGAATTAGAAAACGGTGTCACTTCCTCAATACATTTACTTCCATCTATCAAAACATTGTTGTAATACATGGATTTCATTAAGTTGAGACATTTAACTGCCATCTGCCAGAAAATTATGATAAATATCACAAAACTATATAATGTCTGTGAAACAGCATCCCTGGATTATCATCTATTCTTTGTAACAACACAAAAACGTAGTGGCTTAAAATGAGAATAAACATTTATTGCCTCCCAGTTTCTGTGCATCAGGAATTTGGGAGAAGCTCAACTGATCAGTCATGGTTCAGTGTCTTTCATGAGGTTGCAATCAAGATGTCAGCCAGGGCTGCTGTCATCAGAAGGCCTGACTGGGGCTGGAAGATCTGCTCTCAAGGTGGCTCACCCATTCAACTAGCAAGTTGGCATTGGCTGCTGGCAGAAGGCCTCAGTCCTCTGCCATAGGGGCCTCTCCCTAGGGCTGCTTGAGCATCCTCACAACATGGCAGCTGGCTTCCCCAGAATGAGTGATCCAAGAGAAAGCAAGGTGGAAGAAGTAATGTCTTTTATGACCTCACCTCTGAGGTCCTGTCTCTTGACTTCCACAGATCTTATTGATTAGGCAGGTAAGCCCTCTTTATGTGGGAAGGGACCGTACAAAGGCATGAAATCATGCCACCAAGAGGCAAGAGTCACTGAGAGCCATGTCTGAATCTTCTACTACAGCCCGCTTAGATGTAGTGCCGTTATATAGTAAACAACTTGCACAACAGTAATTTCAGGCCAGCTAAGGACAGCCCTTGCCATAGACCTTCCACCAACTTTGTGCCAGGACTGTGCTAAGCACTTAATGATATTATCTGCCCTCAAGCAGCTAACAATCTAGCAGAGACACCAATCATTAAAGTTCAAGGCAGAGTCAAATAAATGACAAAAATCAGGAGACCAAAGGCTGGAGAGACCGAGCCTCTGAATTGAGGGATGGGGAAAGGGTTGTCTAAGTGGGACCTTGAAGTGTGGATGGGATGTGTACCCCTGGAAGTGCAAGATGTTGGAGTTCGCGAGCCAAGAATGCAGCATGAACAAAGGCATGGCAGCTGAGAACAGGGTGTATGTTGAGGGTTTGGAGAGTAGGGGCTGCAAAGGTACATTTGGGTCACATTGGAGGGGAGTATTACGGCCACTCAGTCCGTCCAGGTGACCACCCACTCTCAGCTGTGCTCAGAAGGTGGGATGGGAAAAGCTGATTGAGCCACAGCTCTATCTTCTCCTCTCCCCTTCTCCTCTCACCCTAGCAGAAGAGAAACCACCACAAAACTTACACAGAGTAGGGGAGGCTGTCTGGGGAGCAAGGAAGAGGAATCCTTCCCCAAGACTCTAAGAAAGGCAGGAGGCTGGGGCTGGGGTGGTCTCCACTTTATCACAGTCATGTCATGGCCCTTTAAGCTGTTAGAGCATAGGCATTCTTGATTTGTTCTCTGTGCATCCCCAGAGTCCAGTACAGAGCCTGGCACAGGAAGAAAACCCAGTAATATTTAGTGAATGAATGCATGGACTGGCAGGGTCTCTGGCCCTTTTAAAGATGAGAAGGTGGAAAAGCAGTGAGGCCTTAGCTCTGGGAAGCCTCCCAAGCCTCTTGGGGCATGGCAGAGAAGTCTAACTCCAGGCACCTGGCCAGTGAGATTGCTTAGGGAAGGCCTGGGCTGACCCATGGTGGAGGAGAAGGTGAGGGCAGGGGAGGAGCACCCAGCACCCTCCATGCCCACCACCTCCCCAGTGCCACCAGGCCCTACTCACGTTTCATGAGCTGGCACCTCTCACTCCTCCCCGCCCCTGCCTCTGCCTTCCCAGGGCAAAACATCCATAAGATAAATGTGTAAGGATCTCCAGAGCGCATCCTGCTGAGCGTGGGGCTTTAGGGCTTTTCTTTTTCGTTTTCTCTCCACTTTATTTGTACCAAGTTATCTTGGTACAAGCCGCTGGGGCAGGACTTAGCTAAGATTTATCTAGATGGGCCATGCTGGAACTCTGCTGCAAGTAGAAGGGCCCTATCAAGCTCGTCCAATCCGCCTTTTTTTATTGCTGTTGTTCTGTTTTGTTTTTAGACTTTTGCCAGCCTGAAGCCATGGTTTTTGGTTTCTGTCTCTAGTGATAAGTGGAAAAGAGGGATGAGGAAGGGGCTTTACTGGCCCAACCAGAAACAGAAACTAACAACCCATGACTGTATTCTCTCCTTGGGACACCCCTACCTGCTCTGGCACATACCACATTTTGTCTTGGTTGACTATGTTCACCCGTGCTGTGAGCTGTGCTTCCTGAAAGGAAGGGATGCCAGTTGTCCTCTGTCATGCCCTGCTGTCTCCTGGCAGCTGGGATTGGCCATACCTTATGTATAACATGTATAATGATAAGGTGTCTCAGAAGAGGCTTCTCACCACAGGAGTTATTCTCATGAGGCTAACAGAATACAGACATGAAAAAAGTAACAATGTACTTGCATTTATGTTGCATGTATATTTATATTGAATATTGTATTTATATTTGTATTGAATTTAAATATTTATAGGTGAAATGGCTCTCAGATATACATATATAGGATGTTAGTCTTTTTTTAATAAAAAGATCAAGAATTACAAATGGAAGGAAACTTCAACTACAGTGAATGAGTAAGGTCAGGAAGCAAAACATACCACAAGGCCCCCATTCACTTGCTGAAAATGGGCCACGAAATTTGTTTTAAGCTTCCCAGTAGCCAGTGCAAAGTGAGTCTGTTACAGAGTCAGAGGATTTGTGAGACAAACCAGAGCTGCTTCTCAGCAGAAGCAGTGAGAGGTCCTTGCGCCACAGAGGTGGGTCCTGTTCCTGTAGCCAAGGCAACAGCTGGGTTTGTGTGGCTTCTCATCCTGCCATTGTATTCTGCAACTGCATGTTGGCAAAGTGGAATTCAGTAAAACCAAGCCTGCAAGAAGCCTTGCAGCCTTTGCTGAGTACCTGACACCAGCTGCCCAGTGAGAAGCCTAACTCCAAGAGTCTTAGGGGTCCAGAGAAAAGCCCTATCTTGTAAGCCACGCTGTGAATTGCAGGTGAGATTTGGCAAAGCTGAGAGGCAGGAGGACCAGCCTTGCAGTGGACAGGGAGCCCTTATGCAAAGGAGGTGGCTCAGAGTCCTAACCCAGTCTTCTCCGTGTCTCTCTGCAGGGCTCTGGCTGAGAACATGGCCAATGACATTGACGAGCTCATTGGCATTCCCTTCCCCAACCACAGCAGTGAGGTCCTGTGCAGCCTCAATGAGCAGCGGCACGATGGCCTGCTGTGTGACGTGCTCCTGGTGGTGCAGGAGCAGGAGTATCGGACACACCGCTCCGTCCTGGCTGCCTGCAGCAAGTACTTCAAGAAGCTCTTCACCGCCGGCACCCTAGCCAGCCAGCCCTATGTCTACGAGATTGACTTCGTGCAGCCTGAGGCTCTGGCCGCTATCCTGGAGTTTGCCTATACCTCCACGCTCACCATCACCGCCGGCAACGTCAAGCACATCCTCAATGCTGCCAGGATGCTGGAGATCCAGTGCATTGTGAACGTGTGCCTGGAGATCATGGAGCCTGGGGGGGATGGCGGGGAGGAGGATGACAAGGAGGATGACGATGATGATGAAGATGATGATGATGAGGAGGATGAAGAAGAGGAGGAGGAGGAAGAGGAGGAGGATGACGATGATGACACGGAGGATTTTGCTGACCAAGAAAACTTGCCTGACCCCCAGGACATCAACTGCCACCAAAGCCCTTCCAAGACGGACCATCTCACAGAGAAGGCCTATTCAGACACCCCCAGGGACTTCCCTGACTCCTTCCAGGCTGGCAGTCCTGGCCATCTGGGGGTGATCCGGGACTTCTCCATTGAATCTCTGCTGAGGGAGAACCTGTACCCCAAAGCCAACATCCCCGACAGGAGACCCTCCTTGTCTCCATTTGCCCCAGACTTCTTCCCACACCTCTGGCCAGGGGACTTCGGTGCCTTTGCCCAGCTGCCTGAGCAGCCCATGGACAGTGGGCCACTGGATCTGGTCATTAAGAACCGGAAGATCAAGGAGGAGGAGAAGGAGGAGCTGCCCCCACCCCCACCCCCACCCTTCCCTAACGACTTCTTCAAGGACATGTTCCCTGACCTGCCAGGGGGGCCTCTGGGCCCCATCAAGGCAGAGAACGACTACGGTGCCTATCTCAACTTCCTGAGTGCCACCCACCTGGGGGGCCTCTTCCCACCCTGGCCCTTGGTGGAAGAGCGCAAGCTGAAGCCCAAGGCCTCTCAGCAGTGCCCCATCTGCCACAAAGTCATCATGGGGGCCGGGAAGCTGCCGCGGCACATGAGGACCCACACTGGGGAGAAGCCATACATGTGCACCATCTGCGAGGTCCGCTTCACCAGGTGCGCATTGCAGCCTCGGGTGCGGGGGACAGGGCCGGAGGCCATGGGGGACAGCGGAGTTGGGCAGGGAGGCTGGGGATGGCAACAGAGACCTAGAAGGATCCCAGACACATGCAGGTTCGTGGCTAGCAGGGGTGCTAGGCGTCACCTGGTACTGTGACTTTCAAACCCTTTTTAGGGGCTGCAGTATTTTCTCAGATACAATGTTAGGTGGAAACCCATGACATAAAACAGCTAAGAGCAGGGCTGTTCCAGTTGGGACAGAAGTGAGGCACCTCAAGCATCTTGGTTGCTTGGCTTCCCCATCATCTTCCAGCTGTAAATTCACGGAACCCAGTTGGAATGGATGGCCCTCCCAGATGGAGTGCTGCCCCTTCATTTTATTTGGAGAAGCAGCTGCTGACCTTTATGAAGCGTGTTCTACATGCCAGGGGCCGTCCTAGGCACCGTAAACATACTCTCACCACAGCCAGGCCCTGGGAAGATGGGAAGATGGGGAGACATGGTGGGCTTCCTTTACGATACACCTCCCAGTAGCTGACCACGAGTGCGCGCACTGGAAAATGGCAGAGCTGGGACTGGCATCCCAGTCCCTGTGTGACAGCCAAGTCTGTGGCCAGGAGACTGTAGAGGTGCCTGTAGGCCCTTTCCATCATTTTGGGGTCAGACCTAAAGGTTGGGCCTCTTTTTATGTTCCCCTCTTTGCCTTTCCATGTTAGGAAGGGGGACAACTTTATGTTGTTATAAAATTTGAAATCAACACATTATAAACCTGTCACCTTTCATAGACCCTGTCCCATTCAGCAAGTGTAAGTTACATGCCTACTCTGCACAGCAACTTTTGCAGTCAAAACTGATGAGTGGGTTGATGTGGGTTCAGACTTGTCCGCTGCCAGCTTTGGAGAGGGCTCACTTTTGGAAAATATGGGCTGTTGGTGCTGTCTGTGGTTCCTGGCATGAGGCTGATCTTCTCAGCCCCATCCACAAATGGGGAGGATTCTGGTGGGTGGCCTGGCATCACGGCTTGGTCATTTCAGTGTGTCCTGTGTGCACAGAGCCTGGCGATGCCTGCCCTGTGACCACGACTTACTAGACCAGGTTCCTTCCCCACACTGCCACTTTCCCTCTCAAGTAGCTCACCTGGAGAGACCCACACTTATTCTGGTGGTGCTGCTGCTGCCCCACTTCTCCTTGGAGATGTATCTTTGGGAATTGCTGGCAGCTCATTCTTTTGATTTTCCTCAGTGGGCCCAAAGTTGTGGCCTGAGGATGCAGTATAAGTTTGTGAATGAGGGTGGATATCAAATCAGGGACTATGCTTTTCCAGAAAAAAAAAAAAAAAAAAAGATGAGTCCTCTAAAGTCACGTGACCTGTTCTCTTGGGTAGCTTGGAAACTAACGTTGGCAGAGAAGAGTTTCAGAAATTCGCTCAGTGGACAGTGGTGTGGCTGAAATCGCTCTGCTGGCTCCTCTGATGACTGCTTTGAAGGACAACACTGATTATTTCCCAGGCAGCCTTGGGGTCCTGCTCACAGCTGCTTCTGTGAGGAGAACCCCAGACAGCATCTGTCCCAGATGCTTCCAGGGACAGTGGAGGGACAAGCTGCAGGAGCAGAGGGGCAGGGCCTCACAGACCCAGGATGTATCTTCCTTGCCCTTAGCAGTGAGCTAAGCCAGCCACCCGGCAATGCTGACGGCAGGGCACCCTGCTCCTGTTAGCCCCTAGAGCAGACGGACCCAAAGTTCCTGAGATTCACCTCCCCTTGGATGTCCCTCAGTGACAGCCCTGCCACCCCAGTGCCACTGTGGATGATGCTGCCCCCTGCCTCCTCCTGAATTCACCTTAGCCCCACGGAGCCAGGCAGAACACCTGAACAGGCCTTGGCGAAAGCACAGAAACCACCGAGGGAGATAAACCAGAGCACCATGTGAAAGCCAAATTCAGGTGCAGCTCACGCATCTTCAAGGGGAGTCTGGCTTCAGCCCGAGTCCCAGCCCCTGCCTATGACTTTAAGGTTGCCAGGAAGCTCTGCACAGGCCCAATCAGGAAAGCCAGCCGCGTTATCAGCCCGGAGCATCCTCTCCTGCTAACACAGGCTCCACCTCCCTCACTGCCCATGGCTGTCCACTTGGCAGATGGCTGACAGGAGCACCTCTCCCATCACAGGAGACTGAGGCTGGTGACTCCAATTCCAAAGGGATCTGTGTCTCAGGGTGGGTGGCCCTGCTGGCACCCTGAGCCCCCACCTCCCTTCCTTCCCCACTCCCTTTTCTCTGGCCCACACACAGCCTTCTGTGAGGTCCACACCAGGTCTGGACGGTCTGTGTGCCCTGGTTTTTTTTGTTTTTTTGAGACGATTTCACGCCCGTCACCCAGGCTGGAGTACAATCACATGATCTCAGCTCACTGTAACCTCCGCCTCCTGGGTACAAGTGATTATCCTGCCCCAGCCTCCCAAGTACAGGTAGCTGGGATTACAGTTGGGCGCCACCATGCCCAGCTAATTTTTGTATTTTTAGTAGAGATGGGGTTTCACTATGTTGGCCAGGCTGATCTCGAACTCTTGACCTCAGATGACCCACCCATCTCAGCCTACCAAAGTGCCTAGATTGCAGGTGTGAGCCACTACACCCGGCTTGTGTGCCCTGTTTTAAGGGAAAGTTTTCACCTTGCGCAGTCACTGCTGACAGATTCTTCACCCTCTGGACCCTGGGACATTCTCTGAGAGCAGGCCTCCTGGTTGGGGCAGCAGTGCTGTGTTGTATAGGAGGGTGACATTCCAGATTCCTCCCTCCTAGCACATTCCTGATGGTCACTTGGGATGGCCTCTGTGTCTGCAGTCCCCACTCCCAGCCAGGTCTGCGGTGGGGCAGCTCTGGTCATCCAGCCATCTGGCCTTGGGCTCCTCCTGCTCCAGAATGGCAGCCCTCTGGCCCCAGGCCTGTCTCCAGCTGAAGCCAGTGCATTCCAGCCCCCTTGGCACCCCCACCACTTGTCCCCACTGGGCTCTGACCCTCCCGAAACAGATCAGACAAGCTCTTGGGTCTCTCTCTTACCAGGAGGGGAGAAACCCTGAGCTGGGGGAAGGCAGGGTGGAGGAGACAGCTCCTCCTCACTTCAGAGGCTTTATTGCTCACCGTGGGCTGTGGCTGCCCTTGTGGGGCACTCCCTGTTCTCCTCCCTCACATTCTCCAGAATCACTGGGCCTTTGCTTCTCACCCCGTCTCTGGAGCTGCCTGGCAAGGATTCTTTTCAGTGCTTGAAGAGCCCCAAGCCTGGTGTGTCCAGGTTGAGGTTTTCCTGTAATTCTCCCTGTGGCCAAAGCTCCCTGCAGGCTTTCCACGGGGACCTTCTTTTTGGCTGAATTCCCCGTTAGGATTCCTAACACCTGCTCCTTCCACCTGGAATCTCTTTAGCAGCCACTTAGAGCAGCAACAGCCAGCTGCCTTATTGACACAGAATTCCCAGACTCCCTTCCAAGGCCACGCCACTGAGACTGGGCCCTGTAGTGTCCCTCTTGTCCCCCAACAAAGACCCAGACATGCTGCCCTCAAGCCCTCTTCTTGGAAATGATTTCCCCTTCTGGAACCCAAGTCTTTCCTTCAGCACAGCTGAGCTTCTGCCCTGGCAAAGCCCCATTTCCTCCCTCCTTGATGCTGGGAAGAGCTCAGGGTCCTGTGACATTCCTGTGGGGTGCTGGAGAAGCCTGCCCTTCCCCCACATGGTGGCCCATCAGCCCAGGCTCTGAGTCACGGCCTCCCAGATGCCAACTCCCAGGATGTCCACACCCCATGGGGACGTCACTCCTAATGACCTCAGCAGCTACAACCAAGGTGGAAGGCATGGGGTCCCTTCCAGAAAAGCCCCTCAACCCCTAAGGCCCTGCCCGCTGCTGTCATTCTGTGGGTCCGGAGAGAAGGGGCAGAGTTCCCCCTCACCACAATGGTATTGTCTATTCTTTGGTGTCAGAAACCTCACCTCTGAGGCAGCTCTAGATTTCAGCCCATCCTACCAGTTGTCCCACCACTGATCTGTTCCAAATATGAAATATCCCTAGGCAGGGCCTCAAAGGCATCAACCAAACTGTTTCTTTGGCCCCATGCTGTCCCTTCCTAGCTCTGGTTACCCCATAACCACTGGGGCTCCCTTTGCCTGTGCACTCCCTTGGCTTAGTTCAAGGGCACTGTTTTCCTCCTGGAAAAGGCTTGTGCTGGCCAGAGAGGCGGCTCCTGTCCCTTCCAGGCCCTACTCGAGACACAGAAACAGCTCCAGGTCATAGGGCAGAGGCAGTCTATACCAGGAGTACCTCAGACCCTCTTCATCAGGGGTCCTTTTCCCTTCTCTTCCCAGAAAGTTGGGAAGCCAGGAGCCAAAGGTTAGTATGGCAGAGTGCTGCCAGAGGTGACACCTAAGTCGAGCCTAGAAGAACAGGAGCCATGTGATCTTGGGAAGATAAAGCATTTGTCTTCATGCATAGGGACACTGCTGAGCTTGGTGGGCATTTTCTCTGTCCACAGACATCCCAGGCGGCCCCCCGCACACCTTTTTGCCCCATGTGCAGCCATCACTGCCAACTGGGCCTGGCCCTGGCCCTGTGAAAGCCTCTGCACCTTCCTCCTCTTTATTCCCACCACATGGGTCCTTGATTGCAGGCCACAGGGACTTGCCTCCTGCCTCCCCCAGCCCTTCTGTTAGGAGTGCCTAGAGAGCATGGCTGGCTGGTCCCCCTCCTGAAGCCCCTGCATCCTGGCTCCCGGCGCTGCCCCAGCCATGCCTGATGGGGACAGTAATGAAGGCAAGAAACTGCAAAATGAGAAGAGACTGGCTCAAAGACAGCAGAGGTCCCATGGAGGGCACACGGTCCTGGGTGGGGATGGGCAACCTGTGCAGCACAGTCACTCTCTGATAAGCCACACTTTCCAGTTCCCGCTGAACCCCGAAGGCTGCGCCTTTCCATCTCCACCACCCTCCTCCAGTGCCAGCCTAATGCTGACCAGCCCTGTCCCCCATGGCTGCCTGCTCTCCAGACAAGCCTGCAATCTGCCTTTTGTTTTCCCTCTGTTTTCTTTGTAGTCCTCCCACTCCTGGCAGCTCTGGGAACCCTATTAAGATAATATAATGGCATTAGCAGTGGTAGCAGGAAGAGTGTGTCTCAAACTGTCGGGTTACAAGAAGTCCGGGTGAAGGCTGCTGGGAAAGCATTATCCTGATTGGGAGACTTTCTGGAGGCCACAGACCTCAGGCTGAGACCCCGCAGCTCTTTTCTTTGATTCTGGGAATGAGCTCATGAGGACTCACACATCGTTCCCAACAATGAGCTCACCAGGCTGGAAGGGAGCATGTAGACTGAGGCTTGGGTGTGTATGTCCTTGACTGTCCCTGATGCAGAGAAATGGAACGAGATGGCAGACAAGGGGACCAAGGCCAGAGGAGAGCATGTCGGATTTGGAGTCGGGGACTTCTGAAATTGGCCCCGCTAGTCAGTCACCAAACGTGATGAGCCTCCTCTCTATCTACATTCAGTGTTGTGCAGAGTACGAAAGAGCATCCCACAGGTTCTCATCAAAGCAGGTACCAGAACCCTCCATGCCACGTGCAGGGAGGAAGGTGGCTAGGGGGAGGAAGGGGCACCCTGGCTCTGCACGTGGCCTTCTAGGAAAGCCCTAAGGATGGAGCACCGGTGTCTAAGCACAAGACATGCACACAAGGGAAGGAGCCAGGGTTTACCGGATATCCACCCTATCATGTGATGGGCTGTGCACTGGGGGACCAGCAGTCCCATTCATACTGACATGATAGGGCCATTCTCTTCTCATTCTGCAGTCCTTGCAGGCCACAGGTGTTCAAGGATGCAGAGCTGGCCACAGTGTGGGGCAGTGCACCATGGGGGACAGGCAGGAAGCTGGCAGAATAGATGGGAGTGAGCTTGAAAAGAGCCCAGAAAGCTATGCTAAGGGGTATGTGAGTACATACGCCACTGGACAAGGGATGCCTCAGGAAATTTTAAGTGGAATCTCCGGACCTCCATTCCTACAGAGAAGTGTAACTAAGGGCTCAGCTCCTGAGATTCAGGCTAGAACATATTCCCACTAAACACACGCTGCTTCCACAAGCAGACTGAATTTGTAAAGGAGCAAGGAAGCCAGCCAGCCAAACAGACTCCAGAAAGAAATTTGGTAGACACCCACTACCCAGACGCAAACATTCATGGAGCACCAGCGGTCCCAAGGATGCAGCCCAACCCCCATTTAGAGTTCAGAAAACTGAGGCCAGACCAGAGAAGGGACCTGGTCCAGTTCTTGGACCGTGCCCAGCACCACCTCCAGCACCAATGCACATGTCATAGTATCCACAGGAAAGGTCAGTGTAAAGGAGGAGGCTTTGTGGCCCCTGAACACCATTCCCTCTTTGGTCCTTGCTTTCCTTATCTTGGAAGTAATTAGATCCACGTTTTCAAGGTCCTGAGAAGTGTACTGCTAATAGTGTAGCTTACTGGGCCCACTGACTCAGGCAGTGAATCAGAATGTGGTAAAGTGTGCCTGGTAAACTAGATGATCCTCTGAAGTTTTTTTCCAGAACTGGCTTATCATGAGCTTTACGCAGTCTTCCCACTCCTTACCCCCACTCCCACAAAATGTCTCTGTTAAGGGAAGACAGCTCCTGCCCAGGGCTGAGTTCCTCCCATTGGTACACCCCACTCTTCTGGCCAGAGGGGCAGAAAGCTGGCTACTGGTGCACTCTTGTGATTGTTCTGGTCTGCCCTTTCTGCAGCAGTCCTTGCAGGCCACAGGTTGGGAGCCCCTCATGTGAAAATCTATCCTTCCTCATCCCCAGAATAGCTTACAAACAAACCACAGCCAGGTAGCCCCCCAAGTTTCTTTGCCCCTTCCCAAAGCTGGATAGCTTTGGAAAGCACTTGACTTCTTCGAGCCTCCTTTCTGCCTGTGTCCAAGAGAGGAAATTGCACCAAGTGTGTTGAATCTAGCTCGCCCAAACCCAGATTCTGTCCATCTGCCCTGGACAATGGGAAGTAATGTCTGGTGCTAGGTTTAGCTCTGCACAGAGAGGTTAAATAAGTTGCCTAAGGCCACCCAGCAAGTTGGTGGTGGGTCTGGAGCTACAACTGGGACTCCCAGACTCCTAGAGGGGCCCTACCTCTACACCATACCTTGCCTCTGAAGAATGAATTCCCAGGGTCAATGAAGCCACGTATTTACTTCCCCATAGCAGGTGTTCAATAAAAGGACATTGTAGGCACCTTCTCCATGCTTCTTACATACGTAGACCAATTGCCACAAAAATGGGACTTATTTTAGATACACTAATGAGAAGTTTGGGAGACATTTGAAAATTTGCCACTTACATTGTCCATTGTTTGAGAGTGACCTCAAGGGTCAGTACTACTAATTATGTGCAATAGTGACTTTAAAAAAAAACCTACCTCGGCCGGGCATAGTGGCTCACACCTGTAATCCCAACACTTTGGGAGGCCAAAGCGGGCAGATCGCAAGGTCAGGAGTTCAAGACCAGCCTGACCAACATGGTGAAACCCCATCTCTACTAAAAATACAAAACTTAGCCAGGCATGGTGGCGCATGCCTGTAATCCCAGCTACTCAGGAGTCTGAGGCAGGAGAATCACTTGAGCCTGGGAGGCAAATGTTGCGATAAGTCGAGATCACGCCACCGCACTGCAGCCTGGGCAACAGAATGAGACTCTGACTCAAAAAAAAAAAAAAAACAAAAACAACAACAAAAAAAAAACCTACCTCATAGGCCGTGGTGAGGAGTAATGAGATGATGCATTTAAAGCCCCACTCAGCTGATTCTGAGCCCTCTACCAGGCCTGGTGATGGAGCCCAACTGACCACCTAGCATTAGTGTTTCCATCAGAGCTTGGATGAATTTGTAAAGGCCCAAGACATATCCCTCAGGACTGGGAAGCTGTATCACTCCAGGGGTACAGATGGCACTGTGTACCTGACACTTGCATTTTCATAGTCACAGTGCTGCAGTGAGAAGAAGCCTTGACTCCCAGGCCTGCCATGACCCTCTGGGTGAGCTTGGCAAGTTTCCCAGCTGAGCCTGTTTGCCCACCCACATGGTGGAGGCTTTGCCTGGACCAGTGGTCCTCAATGTGGGGTCCATGGACCACCAGCAGCAGCAGCATCTGACGACTGGTTAGAAATGCAAACCCTGTCCCTCTCCCTACCCAGACCTACTGCTCAGAATCTCTGGGAATAGGGCTCAGCACCGTTTTACCGAGTCCTGATCATGATTCAGATGCATCCTTAAGTTTGAGACCCACTGGCCTAGATGGTGTCTCAGGTTCCCTTCCTCCTCAAAAATCCAATCATCTAGTCTAGGTGAAATCTGGGTTACAGAGACCACAGTATCCTGGTAGGGGGCGGGATATCACAGTAGGCTACTGTGTAGCCTGGGTGTGGCAGGTGGGTCGTAGAAGCAGGAACAGTGGGATGTGGAAGGGAAGAGGGACCCCACTTCCCTTCCTCCCCCTCCCAGGGCCTCTCCAGCCTTCCTGTGAGCACAGGTGGGAGGACTGGATCTGTCCTTTCTGATCCTCCTCCCACAGTGCCTGCCAGTGTTCATGGGAATGTCCTTTTCTCTCCTGCTCTGCCCCGGGAGAACTGGTTTGAAAATGAGAGCTGGTGAGACCTCTAGTGGTCAGGGGACACCAGGAGCCTAGGACCTGCACCTGCTATCCTGGGATTATGTTAAGCAGGGTTTCAATCTGGCCATGTTAGGGAGGACACCTGGACTCCACATCTGCTCTAAATTTCAAAGCAGAGCCTGAAATTATAGGCAGATGCTGCACCCAAGCCACACCTGCAGGAAGGAGGTGGGAAACTAAACACAGAGCTTCCTGGCCCATATGGCCCCGTTGGGGAAGGCTGCGAGTTATTCCAAGAGGAATTCCTGCAGCCCAGCTGCCTAAACCTGAGCCACCTTAAACTGGTTTACCCAGTGTTCAGTCTTTATGAAAACAACCCCCTGATGTCAGTTTTCCCGTCAGGCCACCAGGAGGTGCGTGGAATTTAGTTCACACCAACCCAGATGCTTTCCATCAGCCCTACACAATGAGAATGGATGTCTGGCTCCAGGTTCAGCTCTGTGCAGTGAGGTTAAGTAACTTGCCTGAGGTCACCAGCAAGTTAGTGGTGGGTCTGCAGCTGGAGCAGAGGCTCCCAGACCCCCGGTAGGTACTCCACCCTACATCATACCTTACCTGTGAATAATACCACTTAAACCCTGAAAAGTTTTGCCCTAGATTAGGCTGCATTCTTGTCGCACCTGGCTTTTTTGTAAAACCCTGAAATTGTCTTCAGACAAAGAGGAGAGCCCAAGGCTTAGGATTAGAAACCAATATGCAGGAGGTTTGAACAAGGTGTGCCCAATCTTCTATAGCCTCCCAGATTAGTGCCAAACACAGACAGATCTCAACAGCCCAGGGGCTGGGATGGGACCACGGGCTTTGGGCCAAAGCATATGGATGAACTGGAGGGAAAGCATACGGTTGCCTAGAAGAGTGGGTGTGAGATTAAAGTGCAATCCAGTATCAGCAGAAGTCGCTGCGCTGTTCTAGGACTAAGGTCAGAATGCTGACTTCTGGCAAAGTATCTTCCTAGCAAGTCCATTTTCCAGTATGTGAGATAAACTCCTAATAGAGTGGAGTTTCACCACTCTAAGCTCGGGTATAAAAGGAGTTTGGGGGAGTGGGGCTTTCAGGACACTGCTCCTTCCCCATCCCTTTAATCCAGGTGAGTAACTATACCTGTCTAAGGTGGGGCAGCAGTTGAGGGTAGATCTAGCATGAGATCTCTCTCTAGTAGGGAGCCTCCGCTGGTTCTGGAGGAAGGGGGAGCAGAAGGTTAGGAGTGGCTCCTGGTGTTCCCTGCGGGACTGACCCCCAGTCTCTGCATTGCAGGCAGGACAAGCTGAAGATCCACATGCGGAAGCACACCGGTGAGCGGCCCTACCTGTGCATCCACTGCAACGCCAAGTTCGTGCACAACTACGACCTCAAGAACCACATGCGCATCCACACGGGCGTGCGGCCCTACCAGTGCGAGTTCTGCTACAAGAGCTTCACGCGCTCCGACCACCTGCACCGCCACATCAAGCGCCAGAGCTGCCGCATGGCGCGGCCCCGGCGCGGCCGCAAGCCCGCCGCGTGGAGGGCAGCCAGCCTGCTCTTCGGGCCCGGCGGCCCGGCCCCCGACAAGGCGGCCTTCGTGATGCCGCCCGCGCTGGGCGAGGTGGGCGGCCACCTGGGCGGTGCCGCCGTGTGCCTCCCGGGCCCCAGCCCCGCCAAGCACTTCCTGGCGGCGCCCAAGGGCACCCTGAGCCTGCAGGAGCTGGAGCGGCAGTTCGAGGAGACGCAGATGAAGCTGTTCGGGCGCGCGCAGCTGGAGGCCGAGAGGAACGCGGGGGGCCTCTTGGCCTTCGCGCTGGCGGAGAACGTGGCGGCTGCGCGGCCCTACTTCCCGCTGCCCGACCCGTGGGCCGCGGGCCTGGCCGGCCTCCCTGGGCTCGCCGGCCTCAACCACGTGGCCTCCATGTCTGAAGCCAACAACTAGGCGGGTCCCTGTCGACTCCAGTCCTCCAGTCCTCCTCCCTCCAGGCCCGCTGTACCCCACTCCCTGGATCTGAACTTTGCATTTTAAAAACCCAAAGGGAAAAATGAAAAAAACAAACAAAAAAATACTAGAAGTGATGGCATTTTCCCGGGCTCCTAAAGCAGCTGCCTCCTTTTGCTGGTGTCTGAGAGGGGCATCTCCTCCCAAAGAGCCTGGAGCCCGGGCCTCCCCTCCCCCCACCCCCGGCTGTCTCTCTGGCTCTCACATAGAAATTTGCACTGGCCCATGCCACACGGAGCTGGGTGCCCAGCAGCTCTTAGGAGCTGGGTGAGTTATGAGGGGTCAGGGGCGGTTGGCCTGGTGCCCAGCCAGTCAGAGCAGGAGCAGGGTAGGGGCTGGGCATGCACCTTGGTTAAGCCCCACCCCCTGTGATCAAGTCTCCCCAACACTCCTCTGAGGGCTCATTTTCCAGTCTCCAGTGGCCCCAGGGTCCTTTTGAGAACTAGCCACCTGCCACCTAGAAAGAAATGCTCTTTGGCAGGGAGGCCTCCTGGAGTCAGGAACCAGGCTCTGGGAGGACAGGGTCATTTTTCCCTTACCTGTCCAGTGACCTTGACAGGTCGGCCCTCTGTATCTCGGTGCCACCTGGCTATGGAAGGGGCTGGTAACTTAGGTTCCCTTCCTCTGCCCCTAAACACATATACACCTATCTCCCCAGAGAATCCTGGAGAGGACAGGAGCTCTGTACTCCCCAGGTCCATGGGGAAAAGTTTATCTTTCTGGACTTAGTTTTATCACATCCAGCTGTCTATTACCATATTCGCATAGGTGAGAACTATGGCCATACTAGACAGAGGTCACAGGAGACAGGGGAGCTTCAGAGCGTCACCGAAGTCCACAGGCAGCTCTGGGAACTCCCAATGCCACCCTACTTTCCCTGCAGGCCGCTGTTGATGTCTGAACCCCTGGGGGCACTATTTAGTGTTTACCCCATATCTCCAAGGCCCCCTCCAAGGCTGAGCAGTGTCTTGGGGCTCTCAGGGCCAACATCGAAGAGATGGGGGCCACCTCTCAACACCTAGCAACTGTCTCTCCTCACCCTGATTCCTGAAAACAGACAAAATGTCTGGTTTTCTCGGGTTTATGTTTGCTTTTTAAGTTATGGGTTCCTCAGGGCACAGCATGGCTAATGATGGTCCCCTTTGTTGTGTGAGAGCCCCCTCCACCTCTTCATCCTCCCTGTGGGGGTGAAGTGGGAGTATTTGGGTCTCCTTTTTTGGCAAAAGGGCTCAGTACAGGGAGGTGGAAGCCTCCAAGGTTTGAAGGGCACTGTGACTTAGGGCTGTCACATGTTCTCCTGGTTCATGAGTTTGAAGCAGGTCCTGAAAAGGAAGGCTCTGCTGGCCCCATGCCTTCCTGACCTTCTCTCTCCTTCCCTCCCCTCTCTTTTCTTGCCGAGTTCGCTTTGGTTTCTCAGCAGCCCAGAGAGGAGGAGGGTTCATCCCCAGGGAGGGTCCAGGGCTAGTCCCCAGTCCCTGTGCCGTGGGCACAAAGAGACTTCAGCTCTTCCTGTCGCCTTGGCTTTTTCCTGAGCAAACACACAAGAAACAAAAAGGCCGAGAAGAGCACAGACTCTGTCCCTATCACAGCTCTCCAGAAGAGACCTCTGTGATTCTTTGTACCACCGGATGCCACTCCAGCCGGCAGGATTGCTACACACACCCTCGGTCCTCAGAAGTCATCTACCTGGGCAGCCGCCTCTCAGATTCCTGTCTTCGTTTCAGACATTTGCCTCTGAAGCATGCCTGTATCCACCAGCCAACGTGCCCGTGTCCCCCCTTCCCCAATCAGCCAAGCGAGTGGGGCCAAACCAAACTTTAAAAGAAAAAGAAAGGAAAAGTGAATAAATTGGATTCCAGTGGTGTTGGGGCTTTCGTTTTTATTTTGTAAAGGTAATGACTTCTTATAAACTCAATTTTTCAGATGACTGGTTAGTTCTTTGTTTTTTCTTAGCTGCAATTTGGAGTTGTACATTGTAAAATATCCAAAGATGTTGAGTACTGTATGATCAAGAACTTGAAGCAAATGGGTTGTGGGGGGAGGGGTGGTTGTGTTTTTATTTTGCTTCAATTTTTTTTTTTTTTTTTTTGTTTTGATTTATTTTTTTTTTTTTTTTGTTTTTTTTTTTTTTTTTTTTTTTATGTTTTGATTTCCCTGTCTGTCTGTGGGAGAACTTTGGAATTTTTTCTATTTATAACTCCTTTTTTATGTGATTGCTCTATGTAAAATGACACTCAACAAAGTTTGCCTTAGTGATTCAAGGGACAATCTTCCATAACTTTGGTCGCACGCCGCATCCTGCCGAGAGCAACTCTCAGCTAATTTTCTGGCCTATTTATTAAACAGTATTAATTGACTTGATTAAATTATATTGAGAGTCGCACTTCTGTGAGATGTGACTTCTGGAAGTTCACAGGACAGCAACAAGCCAATCGTAAGGTTTTTGACTGGTGGGTGTCAAAGTTAATGTCAAAGACACCTTTATAAAACAAACAAAAGCCTTTGACCCTTCATACTTTAAAGGACAGTGTTTTGAGTAAAAGTGAGCTATGCTTGATTAATTTCCTGGTAAGATGCATTCCCCCTTCCAGTTGCCATTTCAGCTACCCAGGGGTGTCGCATGGTAGGGAGGGCAGAACTCAATTCTCAGCAGTCTCTTACATTCCAGTTCTGCAAAGCATGGTTGGATCTTAAGCTTTGGGGCATCTGTCGGCCTAAGTGTAAGGTGTGCGTGCGTGTGTGTGTGTGTGTGTGTGTCTGTGTTCACACACGTGTGCAGCTGCAGCCCCGGGTATGTGAGCAAAGGAAGTCCTGCCAGTTCCCCAGCCTGGCGTGCGGAGTGGGCCCCCATTGGTCCTGCTGCTGCCTATTCCTGCTTCCTCTCACTTCCTGGCATTGGAGTTGGGCTTCTCCTCCTTTCTTCACCTGAGCCTCTTCCCCAAAGAACATTAGATCCTAAGAGAACCTACGGTAAGGGAATATACTTCTGTCATTGGATGGGGTTAGCTCTGCTTAGAACCCACAGCCCAGACTCTTGGTAACATTGTTTTCTAACTGCATTTCTGGATAACCAAGGGTCAACCCAGAGCCTCTTTTCTGTTTTTGATTCCTTTCTTGCCATAGTAGGCACCTTCTGTGCAGCGTTTCTTGGTACAAAGAAAAGAACAGATCTGGGTTTCCAATCTGGACTCCTCCAAGCTGTGTGACTTCAGTCTAATCACTGTTCCACTCTGGTCCTCACTTCCCTCACCTCTCGTAATAAAGGAAATGGAGTCATCAGAGCTTCTCGAAGTTCTCCACCTAAACATCCCTCAGCAGAGGGGGCCAGCTGGTTGGCAAACTGGCGGCAGAACCCTAAAGAAGTAGCCCTAAGTAACCTATCTGTAGTGTAAAACTCCTTTGGGAAGGGAGTCTCCTGTTTTGGCTTTGAAAGTCAGGCTTCTATATTCTGTTACATAACATATACGCATCTGTCTTAATATGAAAACGTTGTTTTGATCAACTTGCCACTTAAGTGACTTGCCTTTTCCCCAGAACCTTCTAGTGAAGTTGGAGTGTTCCTTGGTCACTCTACAGCTTTGGGAAGCCGCAGCCCCTGGCTGAGGGCTCAGGTGTAAGCATAGCCCACTGCAAGAAACATAAGGCCAGATGCTCATCAAGAGTTTGCTCAGCTCGGCCATTCTAGGATCATGTGGTCCTCATTCTGGGGGTCAGTGTCCACTGAGTGGTGAAGTAGGTGAAGATGGAGAAGGGGTAGGGAACTGGGCCCAGCTGACCCTGACCCCTGGTTGCTCCTGGATCTCCTGTGAGTAAAATCTCCTTCTAGCCCTGGTCAGGTGGGAATCCCATGGACCCCGGCCATGTGTGGCCTGCTCCCTGGGGCCTCAAGGTGCTAAGGGAGGTGGGGTTCTGACAGCTAAGGAGCCTTCAGTGGAGGGAAGAGGGAGTGAAGGAAGGAGGATGAGGCCTCCGAAGATAGGCCAAAGAAACATGTGCAATTTACCTAGAGAAGAAAGCGTAAGTGATACATTCAAACAGGCATTGGGACTTCTACAGGTGTGTTGGGGAGGGGAAGCTTTCGCCAGAAATTTGGCCAACCCCAGCCAATAGAAGAGGGATCCCAGGAGGCAACTGGGTGCCCAAAAACCAGAAGAGAACTTCCTAACACCTGGAGTTGTCCTAAAGAGGAACGAGGTCCCTCATGAAGGAGTGAGCTCTCAGTCAGGGCAAGAGTTCAACACCGCCTTTCGAGTGCTGGAGACCAGGCGCGGTGGCTCAGGCCTGTAATCCCAGCAATTTGGGAGGTTGAGAAGGGAGGACTGGATTCCTTGAGGCCTGGAGTTTGAGATTACAGTGAGCTGTGATCACACCACTGTACTCTAGTTGGGTGACAAATCGATTTCAAAAAAACAAAAACAAAAAAAAAAGATTACTGGAGAGGAGAGTCTCTAGGGCGCCTTCCATCTAATTTGTGAAAAGGTGAATACACATCCCCCATATGACTGTGGACAAAGAACCAGAGGGAGTGGGGGGGCGAGTGAAAAACCAGCACTGGGCAGGTTCACAAAGCTCAGCTTGGGGGCCCAGGGCTGCTAGCCCCCATTTCCCCACCAGTCACCTACAGCAAATTGGGGCCAGAGAAGGGGACTCCAGAGAAAAACCGGGTTCTTATTTAGAGCCTCCAAACGTGACAAGAAAACAGTCATGACCCAACTGGAAGTAAAACCCTCATCTCAGGCCTTCATCTGAGCCAGGGCCCGCCCCTTCTTGAACCAGGACAGAGCCCTTTACTGACCGCACTCCTCCTTTCCTGTAGCCTGGACACCTTTCCCTCCCTGAGGGACCTCTGAGCTCACTGCAGAATGGGCAACCAGCACATAAGGGGCTCTTCCGGAACAGCGCACAGCCAGGCGTCCCTGACACGGCCTTTCCCCTCTGAGAGAAGGTGAAGTTAGGGCTTCATACGGGCAAGTGAGTGAAGGGCCAGGCCCCAGCTGGAAGCAGGAGCCAGCGGGGGTGGGGGCCTTATGGGAGGGAAGTGCCAGGCAACTCACATGCAGAGGGGCCTCCAGGGACCTGGGACGTCCTGGGACAAATTCCAGAATGAGGAGGTTTGTATCCAGTGACCCCTTCTAACTCCCCATGTCCTCCTTTTCTCTGTTCCCAGTGTCTCTTCCTAGCACAACTGCTCCTCTGCGTGTAGACATGCTGCCTTTCTCTCTGTCCAAACCTGCCCTGAAAGAAGTCACCAAATGTGAACGTGACTCAATGGCTCCCTCTCCTGGCCTTTGCCGCCCCTGCTTCTCAGTCAGGTAGAAAGAAAGGCCCCTCAGCAAAGCACTGTCAGATCACCAGCAGCACACAAGCCTGTTTTCTCTGAACAGAGGAGCCTTGAAATTGCAGCCTTGAACACTTAGCGACCTCGCGGCTCCCGCCCATCCCTCCCTCACCCCGCTTCCCCGCTCAGAAAGGGATGCGGAATGCGGGAAGCAAGCAACTAACCTTCCGCTCCTTTCAGGTTTGAAGGCTGAGGACTGAGTCAGACAAGCATTTCCATACATTGTTGGAAAGAGGATTCCCTGGGGAGATCCTGCTCCTTTTCCCTCCTTGGCACACACTGGGTAGGGGCTACTGTGACCTTGAATGGCAATGCCCACGTAGCCTAAACCAAAACATATGGGCCCAGAAAGGGCCTGACATATGAAAATAAAACATCTCAAATTTGCCCTGGAAAACCTGGAACCTGATCACTTTATCTGCAGCCACACACACACGCACACACACACACACACACACACACACACACNCACACACACACACACACACACACACACACGCACACACACACACATGCACACACACACGTGCACACACACACCACTTGGTCACCAGACAAATGGGGCACAGGCTGATGTCATCGCTCCTTGTAACAATAGGAGACACGACAGTGCATGAGCAAGACCCAGCAAAGCCATTTTCCCCACAAGCCTCCTGCTGGAATATGTATAATGCACACTCAGATTGTCCCTTGCGGCTCCTGTCTTTAACCATCAACCCTGACCCCAACAACAAAAACAAAAGAACATATAGGCTTCCAGAATAAGGAAGGAAGGTAGAGTGAATCAGATCACTTTCCCATGTTTCTCTCACAATTAATAAATGAAACATGCACACTCTGAGTAACGTAGGTGCCTTCTGCCTTCTGGGAGACCCTTGCTTCCACGAACCTTCTGGTTTGCACCCCAGGAAGCAGGTATCAGCATCCCTATTCCTAACAGCCGGAGTTTGTCAAACACTGGAAGCCACTTCAGCTAGCTTAAGTAGAAAAGGCATTTATTACAGGAAATTAAGTCTCTTTCAGAATTTTCACAAGAGCCAGAAGAAAGTCAGGCTGGCAGAGCCACCAAGATCAGTTGTCCAGGTTGCAAACTGCACAACACCATTACATTTAGAGGCTGTCATTGATTCGGACATTTGTATACTAAACAATTGTCCAGCAGAGGGCAGTAAAGCATCTTGAAAGGGTGCCTAATTGTCTAATTTGCACGAAGTCACCAAATGGATTAGGGGCAGAACATGGCCTGGAAACCAGGAAGCCAAGAACTGCCCAAGCCACACTGTGTCAGATTGCTGCAGCCCAGGCCCTGGATGTGGGGACTCTGACCTGTGGCCCACTCTCCACCAATGTCTCCCAGGAAAATGGGTGTCACGCCCTGCACTCCTTCACACTGCTCTCTGCGACGTGAAGTCTAGCGCTGGCACATCTGATTGGAAGAGCCCAAGACCCATGCCCCTGCCTCATGGCAGCAGCCTGGGAAAGCAAGCGCCTGGCTCCGTCGGCCTGAGAAGGAAAGATTCATGACGTACATTCTCCAACAGAAGAGCTTCGTTAATGCTGGGTGGCCTCAACATGTGATATGTCCATGCCGTATTCTGCAATGAGAGGCCTGAGGCTTCAAGTGGCAAAATGGCCAGGATAAGGCCACCAAGCACGCTCTAGCAGAGCCAGGACTGGAACCCAGAGCCACTAACCCCCTGACCACAGTGCCGCTCTTACCCCTTCAAAGTGGAGGGCCAGGAGGCGGCCCACAGTTCCCACCAGGATAAGAAGTCTATTTAGACAAATCGCATTCCAGTGGTTTTCCTCCTGAAGCATCAGCCCTTTACAGATCTTGGTAAATTCTCCTTCACAGCATCACCCACCCCAAGTCTAGGGAGCACTCAAAACTGCCTTCCTAACTGGAAGCGGGAGTTAGCTTGCTTCACCAGTGTGGGTGATCCAGGTCCCCTGCCTTCCTCAGCAGCAAGAACAGCCAGAGGGGCTTGCTGGTCACATCCAGAGCCCAGGACTCCTTTAATCCACACCTCCCTGCTGTTGCTGAGTAGTCAGCTCTGTGCTGACCCTCCCTACCCAATATGGGGTTTCAGAATTCCAGCAGCACAGCAGAATCAGGTGTGTCTTGTAATTAAAAATTTTTTTTGTTAATTCTGTCACTTCAGCATCCTTCTGATAGGAGCCACACTCTGAAATGCAAAAGTGCATTTTCATTTCCAAGTGGCTAGAACTCCCAAGCAGGTGGGCCTTTGAGAGGGCAGCAAGGACATAGCACAATGTGCCACTGTGGACATGTGGACACCCAGGGAACACAGGGATTCACTGCTTGACATCCTCCTCCAGACCCAGAGTTCATCAGCTAGAAAGGATTTGGGAGGCCCTCCACCTCAGTCTCAATTCAGGTTTAGCCTTCCGCACTAGGGGCGCTGGCAGACTGACCCAGTGCTTCTGTCAGGGAAAAAGTCCCTGTGTCACTCATCGTCCTGGCTTAGCTGCTTCTTCACTCATAAAAAGGAGGTGACAACACCTACCTGGAAAGTCCCTGTGGGGTTTGAGTGAGATATGTGCAACACCGGCCCTTCCTGCCACTCAGTAGGTACCTGAAAGTGTGAGCGTCTTTTCCTTTTTACCATCAATAACATTTAAAGTAATTATGCTGATTGATCTTTCCTTCCCTTTTTCCTTTGCTTTTCCTGTATTCTTAAAATTGAAAAAGGAAGAACAAAGAAAGGGAAGGAGGGGAGGAAAGAGGAGGGAAGAGAGGAGGGAGTGGAGGGAGGGACGGAGGGGAGAGGAGGGG
>NW_016107375.1:3702234-3704161 GCF_001604975.1 Cebus imitator
GAAGAGGGAGCCTGCTTCCAGTGCACCTGTAGGGACCTCTTCCTCAGCTCCTGCTCCTGAGGGCAGACTGCTGCTGGAGCCTTCAACCCTAGCTGAAGCAGAGCCAGGGGTGGCTGTTTCCTCGGGATGTACAGAACCGAAGCCAAGGGTGGGGACAGAAGAGGGTGGCTGCAGGCTAAGGGTTAGGGTTGTAGGCTGGCGCCGCTTCCCCACCACCAACCACCACCTGATTACTTTCTGGTGCAGAATTTCGAGGACCCTGAAGACTGGAACTAGAACCTGGCTTTCCAGGTCTTTGTGAAGGTCTGCTTGCCATGGTAGAAGAATAGAACACAGTTCAATGAACAGCTTGTTATCTTGGCTTGTATGTTTAAATATTTACACATGTGATATGTGACCTCTGGTATTCTTGCCCAGGCCCTGCAAGTGTTAGTGAAGGACTGACACTGGACCCACGCCACAGAGGTTCTGTGAGTTCTATCTAGGAAAGGTGTGAAGCGTGGAAGTCTGGCTGGAGGTGGGGTGGGCTGGAGGCTGCATTTGCATTTTGATTTCCTGTGAGTAAAGGAGCTGGCCTCTGTAGGGTGCCAGCAAGAAGTGTCCTCATTTTCCCACCACTTCCCTTCACCCCACTCCGCTGGATCTCCCTTCTCCAGGTCTCTATGCTTCTAGACAATTCCATACCTTTTAAAGTCACATGCAGATATAAGAAAAGCTTCACTTTCAGTTACTTAAACAGCTTGGCCAAGTCTAATATCCAATCTTCCATCTTCCCCCATCACTGCATTCCTACTCTATGCTCCTTAGGGCAGCTCAGGCCTGGAGCAGGCTCAGGCAGGTGCAGCAGGGACGGAGGTGGGGTCTCCTTCCACTCTACACCAGGTCCTTGTACACACAGGCTGCTCTGAGGGCCAGCAGAGAGGAGGGATTCAGGAGGACAAGGTCATACCTGTAGGCAGGCAGGGCCTCTGAGGGGGCAGGTGTCCAAACACTGGTTTGTTCCCTCCCCATTGGGTCCCCCAGCCCTACACTGTCCCCTCAGGCTGATTTCCTACAATACCTGTGGAATCCCCATAAACCAACCTGGGTCCTGATGTCAATTACATGGGGGAGGATAGTCAAGCCCCTCCCTGTGCCACTGGGAGCTGCACTAAATATCCTCCTACTTGAAGGTGGGTCTCGTCAATTGTATGACCAGCCCTGGGCCCCAGCACTGGTCCCTCCTTGAATGGGGACCTACAGAAGAGATGCTTGTACCCTACAGACATGTTAAGGCAGGCTCCACTGGGTAACCAGCTGGACATTGAGACACTCTGACCTTTAAAATTCCTTTCCCTGGAGCAAGGCTGTAGGTCCCAGGGAAATTTAATTATAGTCTCCAACTTTATGTGATTTGGGCATCAAAGGCAAGCATCTCTCTAATCTTGATAGTGAGCCATATGTAACAAAGAGAGCCCAGCAAAAGCACTACATGCAGACTTGTAGAGAGTATTCATTCTTCCAATGCCTCCACCAAGGCTCTTGTATCCAAGTGAGGAGGGATCAGCTCTTAAGCAGAAAGGGGATTTCTTTAAAGGATACTGCAGCTCAAAAGACTGACAGGAAGCTGGAGAGCCAGCCTCAGGAAGCAGGCAGGAAAGAGGCAGGACTGGCCGGGCACAGTGGCTCATGCCTGTAATCCCAGCATTTTGGGAGGCTGAGGCAGGAGGATCACTGGATCCCAAGAGTTCAAGATCAGCCTGACAATATAGTGAGACACCGTCTCTACCAAAAAGTTAAAAATTAGCATGCACCTGTAATCATCCCAGCTACTTGGGAGGCTGAGGTGGGAGGACTGCTTGAGCCTGGGAGTTTGAGGCTGTAGTGAGCCAAGATTGTGGCACTGCACTCCAGCCTAGACAACAGAGTGAGACACTGTGTCAAAAAA
>NW_016107375.1:3704191-3714868 GCF_001604975.1 Cebus imitator
AAAAAAAAAAAAAAAAAAGAGGCAGGACATCAATGAAAATGGGTCAAGGTCATGCCCCAAGAATAGCCTTGCTAGGAAGCTGCCCCTGTCCCCACCACCAGCAGCACTAGAAGCTGTCACTTCATGGCTATTGTGTCATCTGCACCACTCTCTCCAGATGCAAAGCCCCAGATATGAACATCCTAATGGCCAAGGCCAAGACACAGGGCCCCCAACTTTAGCTGCCAAGAGACTAGAAAAGGATGTTCCCGACCCTCGTAGCTTCTGCCTCACACTAGTACTTAATGGGTGTGTCTTCACAAACAGAAGTGTGAGTGAATGCAGAATAACCCAAAAGTGACACCGGCTGAGTATACTGCTCAGGGTATACAGAGTATACAGTTTGGAGTCTATGGTGTGCTTCACCTGAGAAAAATGGTCACATCCCATTACTCCCATCTGTTTGTATGAGCAGGAGACATTATTACGGCTTCTCATGCCAATTACAGGATCTAACCATTGGTTAAAGTTTCATATTTCAAACTTATTATGATTTGGGGATTTTGAAAATTCCCTTCATCATCCATTATTTTCAATCCCTTTTTATCATTACTAAGGTTAGACTGAGGAAGTCAGAAATTAGGAGGCTGGTTTTCAAGACTTCCTCGGCCACTGATCCTCTGTGCAATCTCGAAAAAGTTCCCTCCACTCTCCAAGCCTGCACTTCATGATCTGGAAAATGAGGGGGTGGACAAGCCGATCTCCAAGATTTCTTTCCACTCTCACACTGCAAGATTCCATGCGTCTGCTCCAAGGAGCATTTGAAAGAAGCTAATTTCCCAATCAAAGGCCGTCCTCATCTCTTTCCGGGATTGAAGTTGCCTAGTAGGCAGGATGTCCAGGACCCAAGGTTGCTTGATGTAAACATTGTTGAGAATGACTCCACTCCAGGACCAAAATAACCCACTGGAAAGGCCATTCAAGCCATATTACCAAACAACACCCAGATTTGTTTCCACTTTTGTCTTTCCTGTATGGGTGAGCTTGCTAAATATTCTTTTCTCTTACGCACACACATGCATGCATGCGGACATGCACTCACACACCTTCATCGTTATCACTGAGGCTTGGAGTTTGCTCATGCAGTGCTCTGGGTAAGCTTTCTTTTTCATGGATTTTTGCCTTAATTGCAGACACAGAGCAAGTCTGTGGGCCTTCTTTCAGTTCACACTTCATTTTTCACTTTATTCTGCATGTTGGATAGATTATCTGTCTGTATACATGTCCAGTTTATGTCCATATACAGAATAGAATCTGGCTAGGAATGTCCAAATATTGGGTTTCTCTGGGGTGCCCATCCTCTCCACACTCAAATTCCTACTGGAGGGATGGTAAGAAGGAGAAATGAGGGTGAGAGTGCCATCTGATGAAAAGTGCCTTTGAAGTGAACACTTGAGGGGCCTCAGTAGATATGTGTCTGGTTCCAAGTTTTGCCTGAAGATAAATTAAATTTCCATTACCAGACACAATGTTGTACCTTGATTTATGAAGTGAGGCAGCTTCCCAGAAGCCCTGACAGTGCCATGGAAATGGGGATGCTGAGGAGTGCGGCTGGACAAGGAGAAGACAGTACATCTGGGGTGTGTGAGCCTGGAGAGTGACCCCAGTGTCTCCTCTCAGGACCACTTACCGACCAAGTCCAGAAACAGAATTCCTAGCAAGAATATCTTGGACCAACTATTCCATTGAAATCATTTAGAAATTCTGGAAAAATATATTTACAAAAAACATAACTGCTCAAAGGCATCATAAAGCAATTGAGGAAGCAAGAATTTGTGGGGAATGATCCAGAAGTAAGCCATGAAAGGTGAGCCAGAAATGTGGAACCACTTTTCCCTTTGACTGATGCATCAGAAGGGGAGCCAGGAATTTGGGACCAAATTCCCCTAAGTAATTTGCCAAGAGACTGAGTAACTGAGCAGAGCATCTCTCAGTCTCAAGAGGCTCAGGACATACAAGTGAAGTTTAGAGACAATTTAAAAGGATAGCTCTTGGCTGGGTGCAATGGCTCACACCTGTAATTCCAGCACTTCGGGAAGCCAAGGCAGGTAGATCACTTGAGGCCAGGAGTTCGAGACCAGCCTGGCCAACATGGTAAAACCCCGTCTCTACTAACAATACAAAAATCAGGTGGGCATGGTGGTGTGTGCCTACAGTCTCAGCTACTTGGGAGGCTGAGGCAGGAGAATCGCTTGAACGTGGGAAGCAGAGGTTGCAATGAGCCAAGACTATGCCACTGCACTCCAGCCTGGGTAATAGAGTGAGACTGTGTCTTGGAGGAAAAAAAAAAAAAAAAAAAAAAGATAGGTCTTGATTTCAAAACCCAGGCTTTTGGTTTAAATACAAAATGGCTACACCCTAGTGGTATGAGTGAACAGAAAATAGGCCAGTACTCATGATGACTAAAGTCGTACTGACTCCTGAATGAATTAGGGTAAATTTCTCTTAGCCTTAGGCTGGCAGGAAGTAAAAGCAAATCCTCTCTGAAGGAAGATAGCATTGTTCAGAATTTCACATTTATTTCTGTTTTTCATATATGACATCCAGAAAAACCAACAAGGCTTGCCAAAAGATAAGATCCAAACAAAAGCCAAGAGAAAAAATAGACAATAGAAATGAACTCACAGTAACTATGACAGATAAGTTAATCTGCTTCACTATAATCATCTTACTATCTATATGTATGCGATAACATGTTACAAAGCTCAAATATATACAATAAAATATCTTTTAAAAATAAAAAATTTAAAAAGAAGTTTACAGATTATCCAAATCTGAAAATTAGTAATAAGATAAAGAATTCTGGTGGAAACCAGAAACTATATAAAAAAAGAGCTAAATGTTAAATTTGTAACTAAAACCAAAATATATGAAGTTAATTTGACAGCTGCGTTTAAAAACAAATTACATTCAGTTGAAAAGAAGATGTAGTGAACTGGAAGATGGAAGAAAATTTCCAACTGAAAGACAGAATCAAAAGGAAAGAAAATGGAGAAAAGAGCAGAAGAGAAAAAAAATATATGTGACAAAAAGGTCTATTATATATGTAACTGGTATACCAGCAGGAGAAGAGAAAGAGAATAGGTCAGAAGTAGATTGTAAAGGATAAACATTGGGAATGGTCCAAAACTAATTAAAGAAATCAAGTTATAGATTCTATAAGCTCTGGGTACCCCCCAAGAAGGATAAATACACACACACACACACACACACACACACACACACACACACACTCCCCTAGGCATGATAGACCAAAACTGCTGACAATCAAAGACAAAGATAAAATCCTAAAAACATCTAGAGAAAAAAGACATGTCTTAAATGAAGCAACCATAAGACAGACAGGTGACTTCACAGAAATAAAGCAGCCAGAAGTCAACAGACTAGTATCTTCACAATGCTGTAAGAATATGACTACCAACTTAGAATTCTATACTCAGTAAAATACCTTTCAAAAATGAATCTGAGATTAATTCATCATTCAAACATCAAAACCAGAGATAATATGTCACCAGTAGAACCACATTAGGAAATGCTAAAGGAAGATAAAAATGATCACAGAATCACAGACATGCAGGAAGTATGGAGACCCAGAAAAATTATATATGTAGGTAAATCTAAATGAATATTGGCGATATAAAATAATGGCAATAACACTTTCTAATGTGTTTTAAAATATACATTAAAATGTATCACAATACACAAAAACAGAATAAATGAAATTAAAGTGTTCTAAGATCATTGTATTGCCTGGACATGGTGAAAGTACCAATTTATATTAGACTAATGGATGTATGTTTTTATCTCCAAGAAAACCAATCAAAATAGAATAATGTGTAATTAACAAACTACTAATGGAGAATATGGGATAGCAACAACAACAAATCCAAAGACAGCAATAGACTGACAGTAGGAATGAAGGGCTTTAAAGTGAAATAAGATCAGTTACAGAAAATTTGTAAAGTTAGAATTTTTGCACATTTAAATCTTGGCAAGTAAATGTTGACTCTCATTTTTCACACCAGTTAACAGGGAATTGCATTAAAGTTTGATAAGTACAGTATGGGCAAATTTAGGAGAAGTTTTTCTATCAGATATCAAAATTTACTAAGCTACAATAGCTGAGTCATTGTATTATTGGTGCACAGATAAACAAATAGACCAGTGGAACAGAATAGAAATTCTAGAAACAGGCATATAGGTACAGTTGATGGATAACAAGAGGTGCACTAGAGAGAGTGGAAAAAGCATTGTCTTTTCAGTATCTGGAGTTGGGTAAATTGGATATCATGTGAAAAAAAAAAAAAAAAAAAGTGAAAGTTGACCCTACCTCACACCATACATAAAAACCAGTTACAGGTGAATTGTAGATTTAAATATGAAAGGCAGAACAATAAAGCTCCTACAATATAAATGCAAGAAAATACTTTCATAGCCTTGGTGTCGGAAAAGATTTTTAAAACTTCTCAGTGAATGCTTCAACCGTGGAGGAAAAGATAGATTAACTGAACTGTATTAAAATGAGAAACTTCTCTTGATGAAAAGACATCATTAAGAAAGTGATGTCATGAAGCAAAAGAGAAGAAAGAAAAGTAAAAGAGAAGGCCACTGAGCAGATGATGTTTACTACACCCAAAAGAGACAAAGGGCTTGTTTCCAGAAAGTTAAAATAATATTCCTAATCCCATTAAGAAAATGAATGAGACACTTGAACAGGCAACTTGCAAAAGAGGATACCAAGATAGCCAACAAATATAGGAAAAAGAGGTCAACCCCTTCAGTCACCAGAGTAACACAAATTAAAACCACAATGAAATACTACTATGCCAACACCAGAATAGCTAAAAATTTTAAAGCTGACAATACTAAGTATTGACAAGGGTATGGAGCAATTGCAACTTTCATAGATTGCTGACAAGAACAAAAATCAATACCATCACTTTGGAAAACTGCTTGGTAGAACCAACTGATGTCAAACATATGTGAACCTCGTGACCCAGCAATTCTACTCCTAGCTAAGTGCCCAAGAAATATATCCATATGTTCATCAAAATACAATTATAGAAATATTTATAAGCAGCATTGTTCATAATTGCCAAAAACTGGAACAGTGCAATGGCATAATAGATGCAAGGTAGCAAGTATAAGAGAGAAAGAGGAAGGGAGGGAGGGAGGGAGGGAACAGAGGAAAGGAAGGAAGGAAAGGGAAAGAGAGAGTGAAGGGGGAGGGCAGGCTAGGGGGAGGGAGAGAGAGAGGGAGAGAAAGCAAATAAGAAAACAAGCTATCTCTGCCCTAGAAAATAATTTCACCAACATTTCTGTGACATTCAAGAAAACAACTGGGACCTGGAAACAATTAAAAATAAATAAATGTTTTCAAAAGCACGCCACTAGACTCTAAAGTCAGTGGTGTGGGAAGCAGAGGTTATCAGTGTTCAGAGGAGCGAAGACTCCCACAGACTAGGGCTGTCAGGAATGAGCTCAGGGAGGAAGGGGCTCAGAGGGCCCAGGATCCTGAGAGGGGTTTAGTAAGGATGGTACTGAGCCCTGCAGATTCCAATTCTAATATTACAGGATGTCTCTTCCTCTCCATACCCACACCCACCCCCCCACCCCCACCCAATCAGACCCTTGTTAGCTAATCTGGACCATAGCAGAAACCTCCACCCTCTAGATTCCCAGCCTCCTTCCCACCTTACATCTGTAAACCTTGACTTCAGTGGAAACCAGAGCGGTATTTTCAAGCTGCCACCCAGATGCTGTCACCTGCGTGCTTCCTCCCTGCCCAGAGGACACAGATCAAGCTCCTGGAGGCCAAGGCACTTTTGTGAGGCCTCTGCTCTTACCTGGCAGCCCCCCAGCCCCAGGCTCTTGCCGGCCCCTGGCCTCCCTTCCTGCCTGCCAGACTGAAATCTTCTTCCTATCTGGTGACATTGCCCCACATTTGAGGGCTCCATCCAGCAACACCTCCTGGGTAACCCCTTCCTCACCTCCCAAGGAACAGACTCCCACAGAATAGGGCTGTCAGGAATGGGCTCAGGGAGGAAGGGACCACTTCATTCCTCAGATCCCCCTGGGGCCCCCTGCTCATACCTTTGTGACCTGGTCACAAACCTGTCTTCCCCACCAGACCTGGGCTCCATGGGAATCATCCCAATTTCCTGCAGACTGACACAGGGTCTGGCCCCAAGGAAGGGCTCCATACACACAAACAATCAATCCTATCTTGTACTTTCCAAGTACACTTTCCCCTTGCAAGTTGCTTTTATGCATCATTTGATTTTCACAATAAACCCCCCAGATTATCACGATTCACCAGGTGAGGAAGCTGAGGCTTAGCTACATGGAGGGCATGGTCCAGGCCCACCTGGGAGTGTATACGAGAACATCCACCATTGCCCTGAGAACAGCGGCTTCCCTGTCTTCCAGGAGGCCCCTTTCCAAGCCACTAGGATAGACTGGGACCCCAATTCTAAAGCAGGTCAGTGAGTTCTCCACAAAAGCTTTCCAGAAGTCATTTCCAAACATTCACCTTGGTCTTTCCACCATATCTACCACCTCTTCCCTGGCCAGCTCTTCCCTTTCCAGTGATAGCCCCCCTCGCTGCCCTGAGAGACCACTCAGCTGCATGAGCCCAAGCCCAGGGCAATAGGCACCAACACCAAGCCTGCAAGAAACCCACCCTCTGTGCCTCAATAGGCCATCTGCCCGGCTTCCATCAGATCCTGCTTGGCTTCCTTCACGATCTGGCCGTGGATGCTAACTATGTTGATGTGAAAGGGACAATGCAGCCAAGAAAGTAGGCTGCACACCCACAGTGTGTTTCACCCCACAGTGCAGGGATTTGTCACTGTGTCCCTCCTGTCTCTCCCTAAAACCTTTCCCCATCCCCCTGACCTTCTCTAACCTTCTTGGAAGGACCAAGATGGAGGCAGTGGTTGCAAGCTCACTTTCCTGTCCCCATCCCACCTCCCCACCTCCCCACACCATCTGTTGCCTCCCTAGCCTTTACTCAACACATCTGCATTCCAGAGGCTTCAATGGCAAAGATTATTGTCAAACCTACCTGGCCTCCTACTGAGCGGAGCTAGCTCCTGGCAAGGACCTTGTTTCCAGGACCCCTAGAAGCCAGGACCCTCCTTCAATTTCAGGATATTGAAACATGCAGCTAGGACAACCTCAGCACAAAGAACGGAGGGCCCTGCCCAAGCCCCATATTTTAGAGGACTCCACTTGGTCCCTCCTCCTGCTGTCTTGCTACCCACAGGTCAGGAGTCCAATGGGCAGAGTTGGCAGATAAAATAGAGGATGCCCAATTAAATTTAAATTTCAGATAAACAACAAATAACTTGGGGGGTGTAAGTATGCATTTGAGACATAACTTCTATTAAAATAGTGTTTCTTGATTATTGATATGGTTTTGCTGTACCGCCACCCAAACCTCATCTTGAATTCCCACATGTTGTAGGAGGGGCCCAGCAGAAGGTAATTAAATCATGGGGACAGGACTTTTGTGTGCTATTCTTGTGATAGTGAATAAGTCTCACCAGATCCGATGGTTTTAAAAAGAGGAGTTCCCCTGCACAAACTATTTGTCTGCTGCCATCCTGTAAGACGTGACTTGCTCCTCCTTGCCTTCTGCCATGATTATGAGGCTTCCCCAGCCATGTAGAACTGTAAGTCCATTAAACCTCTTTCTTTTGTAAATTGCCCAGTCTCGGGTATGTCTTATCGGCAACAAGAAAACAGACTAATACAGTTACCTAAAATTCAAATTTAAATGGGTGTTCTGTGTTTTAATTCAGTAGTCCCCAACTTTTTTGGCACCATGGGCCAGTTTCATGGAAGACAACTTTTCCGCCATCTAGGGCAGGGGATTGGTTTCAGGATGAAACTGTTCCACCTCAGATCATCAGGCCTTAGATTCTCATGAGGAGCGGGCAACCTAGATCCCTTGCATTCACAGTTCATAATAGAGTTCGAGCTCCCATGAGAATCTAAGGCCTGATGATCTGACAGGAGGTGGAGCTCAGGTGGTAATCCTCACCCACCTGCTGTTCACCTCCTGCTATGCAGCCTAGCTCCTAACAGACCAGGATGGGTCCATGGCCAGGGGTTGGGGACCCCTGTTTTAATTCACTAAATCTGGTAACCCTAGCACAAGGTCAAGGGACATGCCCACTCCGAGTTCATGTCCTCCCTTTCGGATCATGCTCCAGGTACCCGGGGCCCTGCCCAAAGGTCCCAGGGTCCACTTTAGAGCATCCGCAGGTCTTTCTTCTTGCAGCCATCTGCTCTCACCAGGGTGCACACTCTTGGGCCTGAGGATCAGCTTAGGGGTGTTTGGCTCTGAGATGGGAATGGAACTTGGGCTGCAGGCTGGGTTCCCATACATACCCTTGCAAGTTCCTTACAGAGAAGTTGGAGCCTGGGTTGGGGAAAGGAAGGGGCAGACCACTGGCCAGAGCTTCCATCTGTACTTCACCAGCCTAGAAATGTTTCAGCAGGCCTGGTAGCAGGCACAAATGGTTCCTCCCAGAAGCTAAGCAAGGCAGTCCACACCTGTCACTCCTTCCCCACTTCCCACCTGCAGTAGTGTCCAGGTAGAGCAGTGGAGTCCCATGAGGGAGCCTGTTTGCTGGCCAGGATGGGGCAGCGCTGTGGTCATGCCATCACTGGCTGTTTTTCAAGGGTGTATCCCAGGCAGGGGTGCAGGAAACCTGGAAGCTGATTGGAATTTAGTGGCTCTCCTACCTGGAAGCCGACAGGGCCCTGGCAACATCCCTGAGCCTCAGTGTCTTCAGGGGCAAAAGGGGAAGAGTTCCTACCTCTTGGATGGTTGTGAAAATTAGGTATGAGTCCATAAAACGATGGAGACAGTAAAAAGAACTATAGTTGCCAGAGGCTGGTAAGAGACAGGGTTGAACAGTCTGAGCACAGATTTCCAGAGCAGTGAAAATACTATGTGATACGAGAATGACATGGACTTACACATGTCCTACGCCTGGAGCATACAGCACGAAGGGTGAACCCTAAAGAAAACTGTGGACTTCGGGTGACCCTAATGTGGCAGTGCAGGCTCACGATGGCAACCAATGCACGCCCTGGTTGGAAGGTCGAGAGTAGGGGAGAGTATGCAGGGATGGGTACGGGAGGTCAATGAAACTCCTTGTACTTTTGGCTCAATTTTGTGAACCTAAAATTGCTCCATAAAATAACATCCATTAACTTTAAAAAATGAGGTATGGTAAAGAGCGGACGAGTGCCTACACACAGTCATTCAACAGACATTTATTTAGTATCTACGACAGGTCTGTAAGTCAGATGATCACTGTGCGTGAAGCAGGCAGAGTGAGACTTAGGAGCCGGGGGTTAGCTGGGCATCTCCCCCTGGAGAAAAACCGCCCCTGGAGGGCGCACCACGAGTGCGCGGTGTAGATGCTGGCAGGTGGGCGGCGGAGGAGGTCCCGGCGTCCATCCCTGGAGCGGAGGCAGCAACCGGGCGCAAGCCCGAGTCCGGCCGGCCGGCACGGAGGGGGGACAGGGGAGGAGCGGGGAGGAGCGGGGAGGAGCGGGGAGGAGCGGGGAGGAGCGGGGAGGGCGCACGCCCTGCCTCGGCCCAGCGCCCCCGGGTGGCTGCCGCGCGCAGTGCGCCGCGCAGGGAACAAAGCCCACGGCGGGGCGGGGTCGGCTTGGGGGCCGGGTCCGGTCCGGGAACCGGGATTCCCCGAAGGACCTACGCCCCAAATGAAAGCAGCTGTGTTTCTAGGCACGCTGGAGATTAATCGGAGGGTCGCAAGCTAGGAGGGAAGGAGGCGCTGTGACACCCCCCCTCATTGGCAAAGGTTACCTCCCCAGCCCCCCCGAAGCTCCAGTCTGAGCGCTGGCCTGGCAGAGAGCCGACTCCCGGCCGACGGAGAGAGAAGAACACCCGGCTACGGAGCACCCTACAAGGTCCCGCAGAGCAGTGCTTGAGGAGAGCCAGAGGGGATGACCCCAGACTCCCCACCCTCAGAGGCTGAGATGTGGACTGAAGTTAGCAGAGGGGCAGAGAAGCACATGGGGGAGCGTGCGGCCCCCCAGGCTCGGGGACCTGCAGTCAGCTGGAGAGGTCAGAACAAGAGAGTTTCTTTGCTCCGAGACCCCTCATCACCCCTCACTCTGCTGGTCCCTGCCATCTTCTGCCCACAGAGGCTACCTTTGCTCAGCACCAACCTCCTCATGGGCAGGGGAGGAGATGCCACTTTCCCCTATAAAACAACCCAGAGCTGCCCACGGTGGCAAAGGAAGGAGACCTTAGTGAGGACAAGCCATAGGTATTGCCACTCCTGCTTCAGTGTCCACGCCCAGAGCTAAGCGTGGACCTCAGCCTGAACCCAGGTGCTCGGCTGAGACCTGGCTGGAGCATCCACTAACACCTCAATAAGGGTCTAGAATGATGGGAGGAACCAGAGGCAGATCCTCCTGAATCCAGACTAAGCTTGTCCAACCCATGAGGCCCAGGATGGCTTTGAATGCGGCCCAAAACAAATTCGTAAACTTTCTTCAAACAGTATGAGGGTTGTTTTTTTTTTTTTTTTTTTTTTTTTTTTTTTTTTTTTTTTTTTTTTTTTTTTTTTTTTTTTTTTTTTTTTTTTT
>NW_016107375.1:3714953-3733444 GCF_001604975.1 Cebus imitator
CTCCCACGTAGCTGGGACTACAGGCGCACACCAGCCACCACGCCCGGCTTTTTTGTATTTTTAGTATTTTTTGCATTTTCACTGTGTTGCCCAGGCTGGTCTGGAACTTCTGAGCTCAGGCAATCTGCCAGCCTTGGCCTCCCAAAGTGCTAGGATTACAGGAGTGAGCCACCATGCCCGGCCTCCTATTCCCACTTCTATCCTCAGACACAAGCTTCTTCCTCTGGTGGTGGTTTTCTCAAAATTACTACCCATGCCCCAGTATCTGCTGAGGCTGCAACTTCAGAGCTTTGAAGGAAGCCTGGGCAGGGTAGTATTAACAGTTGATTAAATGCAGGTGTTGTGGTCATTGGCATTATTGCTGCGTGCTCTTAGACACCAGGCCTTTGGTTAAGAAGTCATCTCCCTGCACTTACATATTGTTACTGGGAATGTAAATGAGTTCAGCTACTGTAGAAAGCAATTTGGAGATTTCTCAAAGAACTTAGAGCTACCATTCTACCCAGCAATCCCCTTACTGGGTATATAATCAAAGAAAGTAAATCATTCTACCAAAAAGACACATGCGCTCGCGTTCACCACAGCACTATTCACAAGAGCAAAGACATGGAATCAACCTCGGTGCCTATCAACAGTGGACTGGATAAAGAAAATGTGGTACAGGTACGCCTTGGAATACCGTGCAGCCATAAGAAAGAATGAAATCATGTTCTTTGCAACAACATGGATGCAGCCAGAGACCGTTATTCTAGGTAAATTCACACAAGGAAAGAAAACCAAATACTGCATGTCCTCACTTATAAGTGGGAGCTAAACACTGAGTACTCATGGTCATAACGATGACAATATACACTGGGTACCCCTAGAGAGGAGGGGGCAAGAAGGGGGCAGGGGTTGAAAAACCACTGGGTACTATGCTTACTACCTGGGTGATGGGATCATTTGTACCCCAAAGCTCATCATCCCATATGCCCGTGTAACAAACCTGCACATACACCCTCTGAATCTAAAGGTTGAAATTATTAAAAATAATCAAAATAATCATAAAGAAAATGAAGCACTCACCTTCCTGATGACCTGCTTTATTGGGGAAATCCAGTTTGATGTAGATATTCCAGACTATGGCAAATGTTCTTGTAAAGAGCCAGATAGGAAACATGACAGGCTTTGTGGGCCATACAGTTTCTGTTGCAACTAGTCAACTCTGCCGTTAAGGTAAGAGCAGCCATAGATCATATGTAAATGAATAGGCATGGCTGTTCCAATAAAACTTTATTTACAAAAACAAGCACTGTTGAGAAATGCTGAGTGTATGATAAAATATATTGTTTGCTAAGAACAGCGGCAAGAAAAGCCTTGCTGCCCCCTACCAAGTGGAAAACTACTTGGGGCTTTCTAAAGTAGCAAGACAGTATGTGTATATCATCCACCGGTTAAAACAATTCTTTAAGCTCGGGATACGTGACCCTGCCCCCGTGGCTCCCTCGTGGAGAATACTTTCTGCTTTGTCCTTGATCAGTGGTAAGCAGGCACCAGCTGCCTACCTAGTTTATCTTGGTTCTGTGAGAAGACACCGAACACCTGTTTGTTAATGATAATCACCTGTTTAAAGAAAAATAACTGCGTGGGTCAGAGTCTGCTCAAGGCCCTCAGCCCAGAATGATATCAGCTCCTGAGGCTCTCAGCTTGGAAGGCTGTTGGCCCCCGGAGTTCTGTATGCTGTTCTGTATGGGTGTCTGCTTTTTTTTTTTGAGAGAGAGAGAATCTCGCTCTGTCGCCAGGCTGGAGTGCAGTGGTGTGATTTTGGCTCACTGCAACCTCTGTCTCTCAGGTTCAAGTGATTCTCCTGCCTCAGCCTCCTGAGTAGCTGGGACTACAGGTGTCCACCAACACACCTGGATAATTTTTGTATTTTAAGTAGAGACGGGGTTTCACCATGTTGGCCAGGATGGTCTCGATCTCTCGATCTCGTGATCCGCCTGCCCCAGCCACCCAAAGTGCTAGGATTACAGGTGTGAGCCACTGCGCCCGGCTCTGGGTGTCTGCTTCTTAATGCCTTCAGTGCCACCTGGGTGGGGGTCTCAGTAAAGCACTGAGCTAGATTTGAAGCAGGCTGTTCGTTGCCTATCCCTGATCGGACTGTAATATGTATTTTGGCATCATGACTTAACTGAGCAGATAAGTGAGTGAAAAATACCTTAACTTGGCCTCAACTTTTAGGTGGCAAGACCAGGCCTGTGTCTCATAGCTGGGTAACCCTTGAGTCTGCTTCCTCACCTAAAGATGGGGGTAATCATGAATATAGCAGGTAATGATGATCACTCTAGACACCCCTTTCTGTAAGCCTCTGATGTGGGATGAAATTAACCATGTGAGTTTAACACTGGAGGGCACCTTTATAAACTCCAGTTGCTCTGCACTTATAATCTCCCAGTGTGAGTCGAGGACCATCCCAGGGCTAAGTCATCTGGGAGAGGGCAAACGGTCCTGGTGGGACAGGCCTGGATGTGCCTGTGCATGTCCTATGGCTTCTCACAGAAACTGGAGGCTTGGGAATATGATCACCTGCTTTCTCGCATTTTTTGAAATACGGTCAGCATGCTGATGATCTTTTGCAGCTCTTTAATTGCTTTATTACTGCAGTTTCCACTCTTTCAGCTCCAGCTGGGCTGCCTGCAGCTGCAGGGCAGAAACTCTTTCCAGAGCCTGAACACAGCAAGAACTCCTGTGATGTAGCTGGCCTCAGACACTGGACCCAACACTTCCTCCCCAGCTTGAACATTTGCGTCGCTCCATCTTACGGCACCATGAGGCTATCAGGAGGATGGGGACAGGGCTGTCTTTTTGTGCCATTCCAGTTGGGTCCCAGGACCTAAGCAGGCCCTTCAAAGGGGCCCCGTTGGCACCAGCTCTTCTGAAGAGCAGATGGGACTACTGCCCTCCCATTCCCAGGGGCCGGACCCTCAGAGCTGCAGGGTTCAGGCCTACGTGAGCACTTGGGCACCACTCCAAGGGCTTCTGTGTCATTTCCTGGTGACCTTCAAGCAATAGAGATTGTCAGGTGGGGCAGGTTTTTAAAGACCCAACCTCACTGGGGACCTGACGGTAGCATCCAAGGAAAGGCATCATCCTCCTGCTCTAGCATTCATGTTCTCACGGGTTTGCCTCTAGCCTCAGAGGGCTCTGCACTCCCAGCAAATTAAGAGCCTCATTTCTAGACCAACACACCCATTTTATAGATGAGAAAACTGAGACTCAGAGAAGGGAGAACGAGCCCTGCCAGTGAGCAACACTAGTTCTAGACTCTGGGCCTCTCCCAGGCAGCTTGGCTCAGACCAAGCTTCTTACATCAGCATTAATTATTTTATTTATTGCTTCCCTGTCCCTACTCTTCCACACCCCTGTTTATCAACAGAGCAGCTGCTCGGACCCTCCTGGAGGAGGGCCCCACAGGGCAGGGTCTTAGAGCTGTTGGCAGAGCCTTGGGGAGCTGGGCTCCCTGGCATGAGGGTAAAGGTTCTGCCCTCTCCTCCAAGGGGCTGGGAGGGGGCCCACAGTGAAGCAAAAGAGGAGAAAAGCAGCCTGCTCGTTCTGCCTGTCCAAAGGGAGGTGGTGGGAAGTGGCGGCCATGGAGGAAGCCGCGGGACCCGGCCCCCAGGGCCCGGGCACGATGACCTCATCAGGCATTTCCAGCTTTTATGATCTGCCAACAAGGCTACAAGTGACACAGATGCCTCCCCTGGCAGCCTATTCTCCAGGGCGATGGGTGGTGATCTCACCCTGGCTGGAATGCCACTGCCATCTGCATGCCCCTGACCAGGTCACAGGCCACCAGACCCAGGCCCAGGCACTGAGAGAGGCCAGAGGGAGTGGAGTGGCCTAGCTGAAGAGAAGGAGAGAAGGAGTCAGCAGGTGAGCTGAGGATGCCACCCAGGAGGCCTGAAACTGGGGCTGGGAGACTGAGAGAGCTCGGCCCTAGGGAAGCAAGAGAGGGCTTGACATGCATTCAAGTCAGCGGAACAGCTACTCCTGGGTCCTCCCACTTGGAATCCCCAAACTGGGCCGAGTGGGGCACCTTCAGCTGCTGCTCACTCTGTGCTCACCTTCCTCAGCTCAGAGATCTCTCTCTCTCTCTCTCTCTCTCTCACACACACACACACACACACACAGCGTCTGGGTAACAAATCACTAGTATTGAGTTCAAATCTTGGATTGGACACTTGATAATGGAATGACCTTGGGCAAGTTACTTTTCCTCTACGTGCCTTACTTTTCTTGCAAAATGGGAATCACAGCAATAGTGTTTTCTTCCTAGGGCTACAGTGAGCCAGCCCATAGTGTCTGGGACATGGGATGTGCTCATAAAAGGGTAGTTATCACTGTTGCTGAGTAACGAGAGCAGCTAGAGGAGGATGTTCATAGCCCCTACCTCCACCTTTGCCCCCACGGCTGTAAGCAGCGACTCCAGGCAGGGAGCCATCTCGGAAGTGCTGGACCCCCACACTCGAGGACTCCAAGTGTGACTGATATTAAAGAGCAGCAACGTAGATTTTAAGTCATCGTCTGTCTACACCACTGGACTTTGAAGACTTCAAGTAATTATTATCTCTGTTATAATAATGCAACTGAGGTTCAGAGAGTATAAATGGCTATTCAAAGTGTCACAGCGAGTAGATCACAAAATCAAGGTTCACACACAGTACTTCACCGGCCAAAACCCCACAAATCACTGACCACTGGTGTTCTGGTGGGTTTTTATGTTTTTGTTTTTGTTTTTGTTTTTTGAGACATAGTCTTGCTCTGTCGCCCAAGCTGAAGCGTAGTGGCACGATCTCGGCTCACTGCAACCCCCGCCTCCTGGGTTCAAGCAATTCTCCTTCCTCAGCCTCCTGAGTAACTAGGACTACAGGCCTGCACCACCATGCCTGGCTAATTTTTGTATTTTTAGTAAAGGTGGGGTTTTGCCATGTCGGCCAGGCTGGTCTCAAACTTCTGACCTCAAGCTATCCCACCTGCCTTGGCTCCCAAAGTGCTGGGATTATAGGTGTGAGCCACCGCGTCCAGCCTGTTCTAGTGTTTCGGACTCAGGTATACAGATTTGTACTTATTCAGCACAGATGAACTGAACACTTAGTTTCTACCCAACCCTGATCTAGATATTGTCTACATGCAAGAGAGGAAGAGATGGTTAGGAAGACCACCTGACAGAAAACCACTTATATAACTGTAGAAAACAGAATACATAACAAGCCAGTTTCTCTCTCGGTATAGTAATTAGGACATTGGCTAAGTTGCTGTAACAGAAACTCACCACCACAATGGCTTAAGTAAGATTTGTTTATTTCTCTTTCATAATAGTCTAGAGGTGAGCGGCCCAGACTGGCAGGGCAGCTCTGTTCCGTAAAAACATTCAGGAATCCAAGTCCTGTCTTTCTTTTTTCTGTCCCATCCCCTAAGGCAGCGGACCCCAACATTTTGGGCACCAGGGACCAGATTTGGGACATAGCCCACACCAGCAGCCTTGGCCCATGGACATCCTAAATAGAGGCAGCCCCAGTTTTGTGGAAGACAATTTTTCCATGGACCAGAGGGTGGGAGAATGGTGGTTTGGGGGTGATTCAAGTGCATTGCATTTATTGTGCACTTAATTTTATTATTATATTGTAATATATGATGAAAAGTATAAAAATTATATGACTTACCATAATGTAGAATCAATGGCTGCCCTGAGCTTGTTTTCCTGCAAGTAGACAGTTTCATCTGAGGGTGATGGGAGACAGTGACAGATCATCAGGCATTACATTCTCATAAGGAGCATGCAACCTAGGTCCCTCACATGCACAGTTCACAATAGGGCTCATGCTCCTGTGAGAATCTAATGCCATAGCTGGTCTGACAGGAGGCAGAGCTCCGGCGGTAACATGAGTGATGGGGAGCGGCTGTCAATACAGATGAAGCTTCGCTTGCTTGCCCGCCGCTTACCTTCTGCTGTGCAGCCTGGTTCCTAACAGGCCATGGACCAGCCCCTGTTAGGGGCTGAGGACTCCTGCCCTAAGCAAGGGTTCTCAACCTGGAGCCCATAGATAGAAATCAAGGGGTTTGTGAACTTAAATGGGAAAAATTATGTCTGCATTTACAAAAACTTCTAGATAAAATGTAGCATTTCCTTGAATTATGCAAATGGACATAAGCCTCCGAAATACTAGCAAGATCAAGGACTTTGTGGCCAAGAGAAATCATGAAGATTTTTCACTCACACAACAGTGTTGAAGATATCTCAAACTATCACTTAATGTTTATTACTATTTTAAAGTTACGGTTGTTATAAGCCCTGCTGCTAGACTTTATTATTTAATGTGAATAATACTGTGTCACAAATTTAGGTGTACTTATGTGTGAACTTGTGTCTCGGTTATTTTAATATCTGTACTTCAATACAATTGGTTTCTTTTGTAATCTTCTGTATTTTATTTTATGCGTTGAAATAAATGCATATGGCATGGTAAAGTCCATAGGCTTCACCATACTGCCAAGGGAGTCCATGTCACGAAAAAGAGACCCCGGGCCCAGGTGGCTGTCCCCACAGGCATGGTCCAAGTTTACTCACTGTCCATTTGCAACCCAGCGCATGGGAGTCCAGAAGAAGAAAAGGAAAGGACACTATTTCCTCCTAGGTGAGTGACGCAAAACTTGACCTGTCACTCCAATCATTTTCTGTTGGTGACAACTTGGTCACATGGCCACACAGAAATAGCTGCAAGGAAAGCAGGGAAATAAGGTGTCCCACATGGGTCCCATTTGCCAAAACTCTGTTACATGGAAGGAAGGAAGGGAGGAACCAAGGAAAGCAGGAGGAATTTTCAGATCTAAACAAGAGTTGGGGTTTTCTTATCTGTAAAAGCAGGAGATGGAAATAGAGCAGATGTTTTTCATATTTTTGATCAGTTAACATCTGTTTCAAAGGAAGTCACATTCTACAGATGGAAGCAGGGCATCTTGTTCAAGTGGCAGCAGAAGACCCAGGACTCTTCCAGCAAGGTCTCCCCTTTCCTAACTCTTTCCCCAAGGGGGCTCCCCGAAGCACCACCCAGCAACCCTGGGCCAAGGAGAAGTATGCCATCTGTATTACTCCGTTTTCACACTGCTGATAAAGACATACCCAAGACTGGATAATTTGTAAAGAAAAAGAGGTTTAATGGACTCACAGTGCACATGGCTGGGGAGGCCTCACAATCATGGCAGCAAAAGGAGAAGCAAAGGCAGGTCTTACATCATGGCAGGTAAGAGAGAATGAGAGCCAAGCAAACGGGGTTTCCCTGATAAAACCATCAGATCTCATGAGACTTATTCACTACCACGAGAATAGTATGGGGGAAACCGCCCCCATGATTCAAGTATCTCCCACTAGGTCCCACCCACAACACGTGGGGATTGTGGGAGTACAATTCAAGATGAGATTTGCATGGGGACAGAGCCAAACCATATCACCATCCAGGTCTGGGTAGCATCTGGGCCTCTTTCATTCCTGTCCTCTCCTAATGACACTGCAAGTATGGGAGCTCTCAAAACAGGGAGACTTGCCTCTGTGTGTGAAGGTGAAGGGTCAGGGAAGACTTTGGGGGAAAGGTATGTCTTGAAGAAAAAGCATTGAAAGTAGCCCAAAGTGAGGTAGAGAATGGAATTCTGGGAGGGGAGAATGGCAGGGGAAAGCTCTAGGATGGGAACACAGAGGCCTGCTAGTGAGCAAATGAGGGGTCTGCTTAACTGCTGAGGGCCACAGGACAGATCCTGGAGAGGCCTGGCAGGGCTGACACAGCCCACACCAATAGCCTTGGCCCACAGGCCTTCTAAATGGAGGCAGACCCAGAAACATAATTTCTTTCTGGAGTTTCCTTTTATATTGGTTGGAAAACCTGGAATGTTCATCATTTGGAGGGAATATTCAGACCAAGTTTAATACTCATTTTTTTATTCCACTATTATTGATTAAGCTTCTACTTTGTACCAAGCACTAGGAGAGACAGTCAATATACAAATAAATGTATAACCAATATATAAATAAGCAAGGAATTATGACTTTGCTATTGACATAAAACTATAACAAGCATCATATAGATGCTAAAAATTCCCAATGTTAATCTGAGGAATACCAGAAAATGCAACGTTCTATAAACACTGCTTTTTTTGGAGTTTTGCTCTTGTCTACCAGCCTGAAGTGCAATGGCACGATCTTGGCTCACTGTGACCTCCACCTCCTGGGTTCAAGCAATTCTCCTGCTTCAGCCTCCTGAGTAGCTGGGATTATGAGTACATGCTGCTATGCCTGGCTAATTTTTGTATTTGTAGTAGAGCCGTGGTTTCACCACATTGGCCGGGCTGGTCTGGAACTCCTGACCTCAGGTGACCTGCCCGCCTTGGCCTCAGAAAGTGCTGGGATTACAGGCGTGAGCCACCATGCCTGGCCTAAACACTGCTTTTAAGAGGCAGAATTTTAAAGTCAGGTCAGACTTATTTCAAATCTTAACTCTCCAACTGCTAGTTACATGTAACTTTGTGCACATCACCCCTCTGCCCTCAGTTTTCTCATCTATAAAATGCACCCACCTGATAAAGTGTCTGTGAATATTCAATAAGATATTGCATTAAGTATTTAATATAGAATCTGGCATATAGTCAGTATACAGTTAATGTTTTTTAATATTATTATTATAATTATTAACTAAAGATAGGGGCCTTAGCTAAATAAAGCTTTCAAAGTTATGTATAACATGTTTAATTCAGAACTATTGAGGACTTCAACTGTGATTTTTCTGTGTGTATTTATAAATATGTGTTTTCATGGATATAGACTAGTATCCCTTGTGACCAGCTTTGAGTAAAGGCCACTTTTATGACTCAAAATAATTAAATGAGCAATTGCTGCCCAAAGTAACAGAAAATCCCACACATGCCTCCGGAGACCTTTTGTTTTACCCAGAGCTACCCAGGATTTATTTATTCCAAAATCAGTCCAGATTGCAAATACCAGCTAGAGAGAGCTCCCAAGTGTGTTCAACTGAGTATTTGTGCTGCTTCCATTGCAGCCACATGGGGGCGCTGCTGGTCACTATTTCTGCACCGCCGCGTTGTTACATATTCGTGCTTACAGGTACGGCTGACGGTAATCAGCACTGTCAGAGACCACAGACCCCACATCCTGGGCTGTGCTCCAAGGGTGATGCTTCTTCTGCTCGCACTCTCCTAAGCTCAGCTGTTGTTTTTGTAGCACAACCTTCTATGCCAAGGAAGCGGGGTCAGGAGGGCTTTCCAGTGACAGCATTCCCTGTAGTCTCTAGGCTCAAATGATGGGGTGTGTCACCAGTCTCTCCCTTTCCTCCAGCTCAGTTCCCTTGACTCCTATGCAGACCTGTCTCCCTCCCTAGCCACCAACTAGCCTGCTAGGAAGTATCAGGAGCAGACAGATACAGCCACAAAAGATCTTACAAGCTCTTGCCCAGGGCAATTGGTGCCTTTTTGACTTTAGATATTTGTATGCGAGTAACAGCCCCTACAAGGTGACTTTCTGCCTCAACTTAAACCAAGAATTAACTGGCATTCTCTCAGATAATAATAATAGAAGAAGAAAGAAGGAGGAGGAGAAGGAAAAGAAAAAGAAGAAACTAGTGAATATGTATCGAGTGCCAGGCACCAAGCTCTCTGCTACCTCACCCTGACCTGTGTGGTAAGTCCTGTTATTGACCTATGCTGCAGATGAGGTAATGCGACTTTATCATTTACCCATGTTACACACACCTGAGTTGTTTTTCTCACCCTCCTGTGCATACGCCCCTGCCTCTATAATATCCCACCTAGGAAAATCAAGTAGTAAAATTATTGATTCTACTTTTTTGGTCTTGTTACTTATTATGTTAATTTTTTTCTGATGCTCGAAGTTAAGTAAACTTAGAAAAATGCTAGAGTAATCAATGGCAACTAGTTAGTAAAACGGTATTGAACTAAAGGTTGGAGACCTGGGTTCTAATGCTAGCTCTGCCAATATTTGGATGCATGAAATCGGAAAAAAATCGTATGACCTCTCTGAGCTGTGGTTTCCTCTTCTGCAAAATGACAGATGGACTAAACGCCATTTAGGTCACTTCTAACTCTAAAGTTCTGTAATTCCGTAGAACAGTCACACTTTAAATCCAAAATCAATGAGGCATGACAACATGTATGCTCGCCCATGTATAAAACATTGCAGGAGTAACCATTTGGCTAAGCCATCCATTTATTCATTCCTTCCAGACGGCTTGAAGGGAACCTCTCAGAAAAGATTAACAGTTTAAAGCAAATGACTGTGAAATCCCCGGGAGAGCCAGATGCACTTAATCCAGGGCTGGTTATTGGATCACTTCTGATTCATCTCCCTTGTCTGGTCTTAATTTGCTTGTTAATAGCTTGTTCTTTTTCTCCTCCAGTTCCTGCTATTGTCCATTCTTTGTTCCTTTCAGGAACTGTGATCACAAAATGTCAGTCTTCTATTGTGAAAGATGGTTCTGCCTGGTGGCTCTTTGGTTCTCTCTTCCCTGAGCGCTGTTGGGTGCCCCAGCTCCTCCCACCCTCTCTGCTTCAATCAAGACACTTACGTTGTAGAAAGCATAGCTGACTGCAGCAGCTGCGATTTTTATCATCTCCCTGGAAGCCAAATATTAAAGTATTTTAGTGGAACTTTGAAGTTCAGCAGGGCAGTACCTGCACTGATTGCCTGTCTTATACTTGAATGCCAGTCACTTTCTTGCGACACGACTCTTTCATGGTAATGTAAAAAAACAAAAGCAGAAAGCAAACTGCCTCACTAATACATCTGAGGTTTAAAAACTTGTAAAACCCAGCGTGGGTAAGAGGGTGAAGAAGGGGGGGCTTGCGAATGCTGCTGATGAGAGTGTGAACAGCGATGGCCTTTCTAGAAGGCAACTTGATGCTACAAATCAAAAGTTTAAAGGCATGCACACTTGTGCTTGTGCCGGTGTTTCCTATTAGACTATTAGACAACTGAATTCCAAGAAATGATCATATTTAGATATGAGGCTGTTCAGCAGAGCATGTTTGTAGTTTAAAACTGTGGGACACAAATTTCCAAGGAGATTCAATAAATAAATAATGATATATCTACATAAGGGAATACTCTTCACTTATTAGAAATTGTGTTGTATAACATTTAATTACATAAATGTAATTACGTGCAAGAATTGTGTTACAAAACAGTCTGTGTAGGACAGCTGCATAAAAGCTGTGTGAATGATTATGTGTGTGTGTACATGTTAAACAAAATAGAAGCCAACATATTAATAGTGTTTATTTCTGCACAGTGGAACAATATACAATGTTTATTTTCTTCTTTTGTACCTCTAAAATTTAGCTTTATTAAACATACAAATATTTATACATATATATAATTTTTTTAGATGGTGTCTCGCCCTGTCACCCAGGCTGGAGTGCAATGGCACAGTCTCAGCTCACTGCAACCTCTGCCTCCCGGGTTCAAGCAATTCTCCTGCCTCAGCCTCCCAAGTAGCTGGGATTACAGGCACGCACCATCATGCCTGGCTAATTTTTTGTATCCTTAGTAGAGACAGGTTTCACCATGTTGGCCAGGCTGGTCTTGAACTCCTGACCTCGTGATCTGCCCACATTGGCCTCACAAAGTGCTGGGATTACAGGTGGGAGCCACCACGCCCACCTAATTTTTTTTTTTTTTTTTTTTTTTGAGACAAAGACTCACTCTGTTGCCAGGCTGGAGTACAGTGGCACGATCTTGGCTCGCTGCAACCTCCACCTCCTAGGTTCAAGCGATTCTCCTGCCTCAGCGTCCCTAGTAGAACAAAACATATGTAATAATTTTTTGTGACCCAGGTCAGCAGGCAAGAGACGGGCAGGCAGGCCAGATACAAGTCTCCTCTCTCTTAGAGAAACAAACCAGTTATTTTCTTCCAGCCACTCAATTCCCTTACTTTCTGCTCTTCATTCATCACGTGATAGGCCTCAGGACTTTCCACAGGGGTGAACAGCCCTTTCAGTCATTCCAGCAGGTGCACCAAGCTAGAGGCCTGCTCCCCATCAGTAACCCTCTCCTCCATGATGTGCTGAAAGGGTACATTAGGCACATTTTCCTCAGTGTTCAGTAGCATCATATTAGTAGCTGGAAACTGGCCATGATGGGAGTATTTACACCACAGAAACTGCAAAGAGCTACAATCAGGGCTCCTTTCTTCCCTCCCTGGATAGCCACTTGGCTGCTTGAAACCACTGACACCTCTACAGCTTCTTGCTATGGCAGCCAGTGTTGATGTAGTGATGCAAAGGTTTCATGCTCTCTGCTCACCTCCAGAACTGCACATCGGCCCCCTCAGCTTGGGACATACTGTGTTCTAGGCCAGTGGTTCTGAAAGTGTGGTCCCTGCCCCTGCAGCATCAGCACCTCTGGGAACTGACTAGATATGCCCACTCTTCGGCCCGATGCTGGACCTACTGAATCAGACACTCTCGGGTGGGTCCCAGCAATCTGCTTTAACAAGCCCCGAGGGTGACGCTGATGCTCATTCAAGTGTGCACCGTACAGGCCACTCCTAGTTCCCAGGAAGGATTATTTATACCCACAGGGAGATGGGCCGTGTTCTGGGCTATTTTTCTCTAGATCTGCCTTTGCCAAACAAAGAACTCCTAAATCAACCTTCAAGAAAGTAAAATTCTTACCCAAATTACTAATATCCCACCCTCTCCCATTCTCCACCTTTCCATGGGGGCGAGGGTGTCTGAGACATAAAAACCCCGCATCCTGAACAGGCTGCAGGCCACTCTGGGACAGACATCGGAATTCAAATGATACAAAAGGAAGCCTACAGCATTCATATTTTTCCACATGGAAGGAAGGATCGAATATCAAAAGTTTGGTAATTTTCTTCCACTTTTTTTTATTCTGCTTTTTTGTTTTTCTAAATAAATGCTTTGTCTGCCTCTAGCATGTGCTCAAGCCAGCAAGTCCTGCCACCAAGAAGTGGCATATATTTTCATTGAAGTCTCCCCAAAGCAAAGCTTGGCAGCTCAAGCTCCCCAGACACATGCTTTCTGCATATTCCAAGGAAGTGGTGAGGACAAAGGGTCTGTTTTGACACCAGTCACTTGCCTAGGGGCAGCGGTCGAGGAGCTGCAACACAAAGACAGACAATTCTGGCCTTGATCTGATATGCCACAGGCTGGATGGGACTTTGGGACATGCATTTGACCAATGTTCCAGAGGGGAGGGCAGCCACAAAGCAAACCTTGCCCCTTGCCAATCAGGACATAGGCATTTGCTTGCCTCCAAAGCTGAGGTAGGCTGGATCATCTTGGGATCCGTTAGTCTCCCAGCAGTCACCTCCTGGCGGTTTGACAGTGAGGAACCCATCGCCTTGACTTTCCAAAGCAGTCATCCTCCTATCAGCACCAATGGAAGAGAGCAATCACATAAATAACTTGCGTAAAAATAAAATCACTTACATTTGGCTCTGTCGTACACAGCATGTTTCAGGAACAGCAGATTTGTTCTAATTTGCTTTGGCTGCAATTAATATTAAAACGAGGTAGCAGGGAACAGGGACAGAGCCTGGCTTTAATGATGTGTCACAAGCAGAAAACGGAGAGCAGTCAGCAACTGGAATGGAGCCCTGTGACTGGGAATGGCTGGCTCAGCTGAAGCGAGACATTAATGTCCTAGGCAGCCGCCCCCCCGCCAAATGCACCCCACACCCTTCCCAACCCAGGATCATGACATTACCCTTTGCAAGCTGGCTCTCAGTGAGATCTCGGCTTGCACCTGCCCGTGTGCAGAGGCGAGGCCAGAGCTTGCAAAGGAGCACTGTCCCGCACAGTGGCAGCAGGTCCCAGATGGGGAGAACTGCTCCGATCCGTGCCGCGTGGACCAGGGCAGGACTTGTGAACTGGGGTCCCATTGATCCTACTCTCCCTGGCTTAAAAGACGATCAGCATGGAAGTAAGGGAGAGAGACATTACTTTGAGATAAGCTGCCATAATGTATTTGGGAAAAGGAAATAATCTCCACACTTTAGCACAGACCCTTGCTTGGTTCCTCGGGTGACCAGCCCCCATCCTGAAGCTATCTAGGGGCCCTGCCAAGAGCCACTTCATTAGCATAGACTCAGATACGCTCAAAGAGGGCTCATTATAAATGATAAAAGATGCTCCTGTCACTCAGGCGATTCCAAGAGTTTTAGGAATATCTATGCCAGGAATGGGCAAAGACTGTATGTGTGTGTGTGTGTGTGTGTGTGTGTGTGTGTGTGTGTGAGATGGAGTCTCCCTCTACTGCCCAGGCTGGAGTGCAGTGGCATAATCTCAGCTCACTGCAACCCCCGTCTCCCAGGTTCAAGCGATTCTCCTGCCTCAGCCTCCCAAGTAGCTGGGACTACAGGCCCTCGCCACCACACCTGGCTAGGTTTTGTATTTTTAGTAGAGACAGGATTTCATCCTATTGGCCAGGTATCATATTGGCCAGGCTGGTCTTGAACTCCTGATCTCGTGATCCACTTGCCTCGGCCTCCCAAAGTGCTGGGATTACAGGCATGAGCCACTGCACCAGGCCCCAAATATATTTTTTATTCGGCTATTCTTGGCTTTCCCCAGCTCACTAACTGTTGTCCACCAGATGCCCTTCTCTAAGAATTCATGTGCTCACAACTCCTCCTGCCAGGCATTCTGCTACCAGAAAATGTAACCTAGGATAGCGGCTAAAGGCAACCACTGCTTGCCAGCAACCTCAAGGCCTCACAGGGGCATTTATTAATTCAGTTATTCATCAATCACCCTGCCATTTAATAAAAATTTACTGAGGCACAAGCAACGTGCCAGGACCTGTACATGGAATGATAACCAGGATTCCTGCCCTCACAGGGCTTCTGTTCTCACTGGGAGGACTGACAGTAACTAGCAACTGCTGTCATGTTTGCTTGGTAATCATGAGATTATAGAGAGCTTGTGACCCATGCTCAGGGCAATACAAAGCCATTTCGTATTGCCCTGAGCATGCCTCCCTGTCCCCCACTTGAAGGCTTTTCAAGTGGGGGACAAGGAGGGAGACTTGAGGCCACAATGTTGCTTTTTAAAGATAGCCCTCTGGCTGGTGAATAGATGGTGTAATGGCAGGAGTGAGCACAGCAGACCATTTAGAAGGCTCTTGCAGTGACCCAGGGCCCAGTGGACGGAGGCTGGGACTGGGCGAGTGACCATGTGTTGGGCAGAGATGGGAAAGGAGGAAAGGACCGATGGGGACTTGCTAACTCAGGAGACAACAGTCCCTCGTGTGGAAGACAGTCCAGCAGCACGTGTGTTTAAGCACAGCCTAAACTCAGGCCTCTAAAGGCAGCTGGAGCTCAGGGATGGAGCTGATTAGCAGGGATGGGGCTGATGAGCCAGGCTGGGGTGGTCAGGGAAGGCTGCAGGGAAGAGGAGGACTTAAACACCTTTGAAGGGATGAAAAGCATTTGGATTGGCCTGAGGGCTTGCCCACACTGTCAAGATAGTGCATTGGGGTCAGGGTTGCATTGGCAGAGGAGCAGGACTTGAGGTGATGTGCATTTGAAGGCAGCCAAAAGTGTCCCTGGTGAGGCTCCTTCATTCAGGAGGAGAGTCCTGCTGGCAATCAGGGCTGACCTCATGGCTACAGCCAGATTTCCTCACATGCAGAGGCTGGGAGCAGGGCAGAAAAAGACCACTCTAAAGCCCTCCAAGGGTTTGTGACCCTTCTCCTTGAAAGGTGGGACTATCCTGGTCTGGCCACCGCTGGGAAGTGTATGGCTTCCATGTCCGGGGATCAGAGCTCTTCAGCTGGTTGCTGGTGTTGCCAGCACCCCGCGAGTGCTAATTCTGGTGTTGAATAGCTGCTCCAAGCTCCCTTTATATCTGGGGAATCTGACAAAGTGGGTTTTAATATTTCACCAGAGCTCAGTGTTTCAAAGTCAGGGGAAGAGGGGCTAAAGGAAGTGAGTATTTGCCCCGACAATGGACTCACACAGTAGAGGGTCTGCGGAGGCTGATCTGACACGTGCTGTCCCCTGGGACTGAGCCTCTCAGGCCACTGACCAACTCAGGGATGCATGCATGCCTCTCTCAGAGGCAGAAAAAGGAGTCTGAAGGCTGGGTGCCTGGGCCCGTTCGCCCCCGTGCTGGCGCTCTGCCGTTAGAACCCCCTCACTCACACATTCAGCTCTCGGGTTACACAATCCAAGGATTTTCATTGCCAGACCCTGGAAGTCCAGCTCACCTTGGGACTGGGCTTCAGAGATTCCCATTTACAAACATTTATTGAGCACTTGCTCTGGGATGGCGACTCTGGGATCAATCATTGCTTAGGACCTACTAAGACAGGCATTGAGCTCTCATTTTTCCTGATGCTCGCAACATCCCTACGAGGTAGGTGTTATAAACCCATTGCACAGGTGAGAAGAAACATTTACCTGCTCTGGCAGGTAAATGACATTCCCAAGGTCGCAGTCGTGGTAGCACCGTGATTTTAACCAGTCTGACCCCAGACTTTTCTCTTCCTTCTCTCCACTGTTGTGACCCATTCATTGGCGAGATAAAACCCCACAAGGTGTTTCCATCTCACTAGAGAGAAAATGACACACGTGAAACAGTGACTACACTGAAAAGTGGCAAAGCTGCAATCACTCAAGAAGAGAGCAGGAAGAAGGGAGCCAGCTCTGTGCCTGGAATTCAATATGATGAATTCCCCTACAACCCCATGAGAAAGGATAAATAATATCCTCTTTCTACCAGCACCATTTAATACAGTATCACATAAATATGTCACATAAATACGAATTGGCATTCATATAGATATGGCATTGTAGTGACATTATTTTAAGTTGAATTTTGGTATTTCTGTTGGAATACCGGCTCTTCTGGATTCTAGCTTGCCAGTCCACCTTGCAGATTGTGGACTTGTCAGCCTTCATAATCATGTGAATCAATTTCTTATAATACATCTCTTTCTATATATATTTTAAAGCCCATGCTCTTTCCTTTGGCATACAACTTGTAAAGAAGAGAAAGAGATCAGGCATGGTGATTCATGCCTAGAATCCTAGCACTTTAAAAGCCAAGGCCCACAAATCCTTGAGACCAGGCATTTAAGACCAGCCTGGGTAACATAGTGAGATTCGATGTCTATTAAAATATAAAAATTAGCTGTGCCTGTAATCCCAGTTACTCAGGAGGCTGAAGTGGGAGGATCACCTGAGCCCAGGGAGGTTGAGGCTTCTGTGAGCTTGATCGCACCACTACACTCCAGCCTGGGTGACAGAATGAGACCCTGTCTCAAAAAATAAAAATGAAAAAGAGAAAGAGCCATCCACATGTCAGGCTGGTGGCTCATGGCCTTAAAAATATTTCCAGGACCATCTCTCCCACCTCCACCAGCTACACCTTTCTGACTCCCCATATACTCCCCGAACGGCTCAGCCCCCACCTGTGTGGGCACCACTTTCTTCCTTCTGTAGGGCTATGCATACCCTTGCACCAGATTTTCACCACTTTGTGGGCCCATGAATCCCATCACAGCCCCTTTCTCTTTAAAATCAGACATCCTTAACCAGCTTCTTTCTCCTGGCTTTCTTTGCTGGTGTTTTCTCAAAAGACATCTCTCTTGTGCTTGAGTTTTCTCCCTTCCTCCTTCTTTACCCTCCTTCTCTCCGTACCTTCCCCTCCCCTCCTTCCCCTTGTTGCTATCTGTCTTAGTCCATTGCATTTGTAGCCTCCAAAGACCATCAGGTCAAGGCTGATAACGTTAAGTGCTGTGTTAATAATACTCTACCTCTAGGGAGAGGCACGCTGTAGGTTTCAAAGTGAGATTAGACAAGATAAAAAGCCAGAGACATCAGACACTCAAGCCCTGGACAGCGCCCTGAAGTTTCCTTCTGCGTATCTGTCCAGCTGCATCCCCTTCCGTGGAAAGTTAAGCCTGCTTGTCCTCGCTCACCTTCGTGGCATGTGCCAGAGTGCAGGGATGTGCAACACACAGCCCACTTTGGTTTTCTGACAGAATGAAATATTAGAAAGCTGCTTTCTTTCCACAATGCCCAGTTACAGCATTTTGACCACTAAAAAGAAGAGGCAATTGGCAATTTCCCATCAATAAGTTGGATAATTATATTTTAAATACATCTTCCCCCTGAGATTCAATCAAGTTATTTTCATTCTGGATTGAAATGAAATATAATGGCCAGGTGTGGAGGCTCACACCTGTAATCCTGGCACTTTGGGAACTGAGGCAAGTGGATCACCCGAGATCAGGAGTTCAAGATCAGCCTGACCAACATGACAAAACCCTGTCTCTACTAAAAATACAAAAGTTAGCCAGAAATCACTTGAACCCAGGAGGCAGAGGCTGCAGTGAGCCAAGATCACACCGCTGCACTCCAACCTGGGTGACAGAGCAAGACTCTGTCTCACAAAAAAAA
>NW_016107375.1:3733514-3743203 GCF_001604975.1 Cebus imitator
CCAAAAAAAAAAAAAAGGAAAAAAGCTTGTTCACCACTGGCATTTGTTGTCACACAGACTTTGATTAAACTCCTGCCTCTGCTGCTTCCCAGCTGTGCAACCACAGATGAGGTATTTAAATGCTTTCTGCCAAATAGGGGTCAGAATAACCAATTCAGGAGGCTATAAATCAAGTATATGTCATGTGACGCCTACTGCGATGGTTAATTTTTTGCATTAACTTGGCTCAGCCAGGGGGTGCCCAAATATTTGTCAAATATTTTTCTGGGTGTTTCTGTAAGGTTGTTTTTGAAAGAGATTAACATTTCAATCAGTGGACTTTGAGTAAAGTATATTTGCCCTCCTTTATGTGAGTGGGCCTCATCCAATCAGTTGAAGGGCCTGAATTGAACAAAAAGACCAGCCTTGCCCACCTAGCAAGAGAGAATTCTTCAACAGGCTGCCTTTGAACTTCACCTTCAACATCAGCTTTTCCTAGTTCTACAACCATCTGGAATATTGGCTTTTCTGGCTTCAAGCTTGCCAGCCCACCCTGCTGGTTTTGGATTTGCCAGCCTCCATAATCATGTAAATCAATTTCTTATAGGACATCTCTTCCTATATATATAGACATCTTACTGGTTCTGTTTCTCCAATATGATGACTAATATGATCTACCTGGTTCAATGCCTATAGTAAAGCAAATACCTAACAGGACTCTGTAGTTTTCAGATTTTGAAGTTCTCATCCTCAGATTTATCTGGAATTGGGTGGATTTCAGCTAAGCATAACTGGCAAACTCAGAAATAAATGATAAAATGATAAATCAGGAAGCTTATAACTGGAAAGTGAAATAGTATTTTGTGAGGCAAAAATTCCTACTCAATTCAGTATATGTAGTAGTTATTTTTCAACCTTTTAATTGTCAAAAGCACATAAATGTGTAGCTTAACAAAATATTCTAAAGCAAACAGATGCGTAACCACCTCGAGGTCAAGAAATGGAACCTTGCCAGTGACCCAGAAGTCCTTAGTTCTGTCCCTGTGACTTTTATAATAATCCCTTCTCATGTTCCTTATGGCTTTCTCACCCGAGAATGCATCACTGAATTATTACCATACATATCCTTGTGTATCTGACTTCCTTTCTTTCAACATTGCCTTTGTGAGATTCATCTATGTTGTTGAGTGTGGCTATAGTTTGCTCGGTGTTCAGTTTTATTCCTTTTTTTTTTTTTTAAGAGTCAGAGTCTCACTTCAAAGCACTGGGATTATAGGCATGAGCCACCATGCCCAGCCCAGTTTCATTCTTGTATAATATTCTATTATATGAATCAACTACACTTTATTTATCCATTCTACCATTAACAGCATGAAAAAGATGACATCAGTGCAGAAAATTGGGTGTGTAACTGTAAGGATGCCGAGGCTGGGCGCGGTGGCTCACGCCTGTAATCCCAACACTTTGGGAGGCCAAGGTGGGTGGATCACAAGTTCAGAAGATTGAGACCATCCTGGCCAACATGGTAAAACCCCATCTCTACTATAGTACAAAAAATCAGCCAGGTGTGGTGGTACATGCCTGTAGTCCCAGCTACTCAGGAGGCTGAGGCAGGGGAATTACTTGAACCCAGGAGGCAGAGGTTGCAGTGAGCCAAGATCACGCCATTGCACCCCAGCCTTGAGACAAAGCAAGGCTCCGTCTCAAAAAAAAAAAAAAGGATGTTGGAAGTTTATAACTGCATCTGAAAATATTAGTATAAAACTAACCAAAAAGATGACAAACTCTGATCTCTCAACAATGGATCAGTTGGATGTGACATACTTCTGTTGCCATGAACCAGCTTTAAAACTCACCAAAAAATGCATATTGAAATGTAAAATATCAGGACAGCTTATTATGAAGGAAGTCACAGATGAACAAACACAAAACCATAATGAAGTCTAGTAAAGAGGCAATTTAGCAGCCAATGCAGCTGTGCTATAGATCATGTAACATTAAATCATCATTTTAATACACCAGGCCCAGCATGGCTGAGCATTCATGGGAAACTCATTATGCTCTCTGGGAGCAGGAGAAGATATAAGGAACTGAGAGAAGACCTGATCATTCATGGCCATCTAAGCAGTGGTGGCTCCTTAGGGCAAACCCTGCCAGCCCCTCTATAGGGGGCAGAAAGATGTGGCAGATGGAGTTCAAGGCTGGGATGCACATTTTTGATCAGTTCCCCTATCTGCTTCATAACAGCCAAAAACATTTGTCCCAGATCAGCGGGCATAATTGGACATCTTCACAGGCTTGAGGTCAAGGCTAACATGGCCCTTCTTCATCGCTACTTTCCTTCCAAGCCTATGCTATTATGATAATAAATAAAAATCCTTTTTTATTCATTAATAATCTTTGTTTAATTGTCACTATTATTTTGTACCAATATCTTTATTCATATGTAAATAAATAAGTGTGTGTGTGTGTGTGTATCCTGGTGCATTATGAGCTAAGCAAGTTTTTATGGGTTAGTCTAGCTTTTTTTTTTTTTTTGGAGACAGGATCTCTGTCACCCAGGCTGGAGTACAGTAGCATGATCTCAGCTCACTGCAACCTCCGCCTCCTGGGTTCAAGTGATTCTCCTGCCTCAGCCTCCTGAGTACCTGTGATTATAGGCACCCACCACCATGCTCAGCTAATTTTTGTATTTTTAGTAGAGATGGGGTTGCCATCTGTTGCCCAGGCTGGTCTTGAACTCCTGGCCTCAACTGCCCACCTCAGCCTCCCAGAGTGCTGGGAATGCAGGCGTAAGCCACCCTGCCCGGCCAATCTGGCGTTATTATTTATAAGTTTGGACTTGAGGTTTCAGGGTTTCAACAGTGTTTGCTGGGTTGGAACTGGGGCTTGTTTCTACATCACACCAGGAAAAAGGGAACTAGCATTGCATGAGCAATTGCTCAGTGTCTAGCGCATATGTGAGCCACCTAATTTAATCTTCATAAACTACCAACCCTACCCAGTTCCTTTTCTGTTTTTGTTTTTTGAAACAGGCTGAAGTGCAGTGGCGTGATCACAGCTCACTGCAGCCTAACCTCCCAAGCTAAGATCCTCCCACCTCAGCCTCTCTAGTAATTGGGACTATAGGCACACACTACAACACCAGTCTAAGTTTTTTGGAGTTTTTTTAGAGATGGGGGTTTCACTTCATTGCCCAGGCTGGTCTCAAACTCCTGGGCTCAAGTGATCCATCCACCTCCACCTCCCAAAGTGCTGAGATTACAGGTGTAAGCCACCACACCTGGCCCAGTTCTAGATTTTCATCTGCATTTCACAGTTGAGGAGAGGGAGGCCTAGAGAGGTTAATAACTTGCTGTGGTCACACAGCCCTGTTTTCTTCTCCAAAAGGACCAGTTTGCAGGGAGCCATTCTCATTCTTCTTTCCTCAGAACACAGCACCATCTCCTCCTGCAGACCCATCCCCTCCTTTTTTGTGCGCTCATTCTTCCCCTCCCTGACTCAAAACACACCCGGGCCTTTCTACCTAGATTGCAGCATTTTGGACATCTCTGCTATTTCCTTTCCACCTTGCTGACTCTGGGCACGTTCAGAGCCCAGAAGGCTGCCTGCACTCCCCAACCCACCGTGAGCAATGCCTCCTCTCAACTCCCTCATTGCCTCAGCAAGTCCTGGCACTCACCCATGTGGCCTTACAACATGTTGTGTGAAACTATCTTACCAACACACCTGCACAGGAGGCCAGAGACTGTGTCAGACTCATTTTTCTTTCCCTCACAGAGCTTAGAGCAGCATTGACTCCATAGTAAATACTCAGTGTAAAGGTGGGGACAGGTGAAGTATACCCAGCTTCAAGTTCTCAGCTTTCTATGCAACAAAGACAAATTCTTTGATAACTAGCTGGAGTTAGGGGGCATCACAGGGAAGCTAAGAGGTCCCCCTGGAAACAACAAATATTCATTATTATCATTCTTGACTGTTCCTAACCTTCAGAAGGATTAAAAGTGCTGAAGAACTCGCTCCCCATTTGTGGTTTGTTTTCATCAGCAGGGAGAGTGGGGTGATCATTCTTAGGTGATCCATCCCTAGGCTGGTCTCGCTAGAAGCAGAGCCTGAGGCAAGGATTCAGCACACACAATTGATAGGCATGTGTGCTCAGGAGCAAGGGGAGCAGGGCAGGCCAGGAAGGAGCTCAGTCAGGATGTGGTCTCCACTGAGGTCTAGTTTCAGCCTGATCTTATTGGGGGTTCCGGAAAACAAACTGCATGGCAGCATGAGGTAGAGGTAGGGTGACGAACCATCCGGGTTTGCCTGGGACTGTCCTTCGTCCCAGGAAACCTCTCAGTTCTGGGAAATCACTTTGCAAGGGGCCCAGCTTTCATATTCCAAGCCAGCCAGCCCTTGGCTTCACATTGCTTCCCAAGCAGGAGAGGAGCAAAGCAAGGTGGGGCTCATTCACTCCAAAGTGCAAGTCTCTGAAAAGAAGGATGGAATGCCAGCCTAGTAAAGGGGCTCTGAGTGGGGAAGCAAGGTCATTAGAGGGTCGCTAATGACACTCACTACGCCAGACAGGCCCCCACAGAGTATCTCTGCCCCACTCTACACAGCAGGACAGCCCTGAATGAGACAGGCCTGCCCCCGCCCCCCACCCCTCCTCCTGCAGTTGGCCGGCAGAGGCTAGCCTCAGCTCAGGACCTAACCCAGTCGCTGGTTCTGAGAACACCTAATAGGTTTTCCACAAATCCTGTTGGCTTCCTCCTTGTTTGCAACTCAATTAAATTAACAAATTGGTCTCTTTGCCCAGAGTCTTTCTGCCGCCTGTATTTTAGCATATGTCAGTCAGGGTGGCCCAGCGTCTCCAGATGGCTGTGAGTTTGCTGCACAAATCCAGAGCCAGCTCATCGCTGGGGACGTATGTGCACGTGGAGAGGCCCAGAGACAGACGCAGAGCCATAGCGGGGGGAGAAGGAGAAAGGCAGGGGAGAAAAAGGAGAAAGAAGGAGGCAGAGAAAAGGGACAGGAGGCAGGAGAGCCTTGACTCTTCCTCGTAGATGAACCTGCTTCTTGCAGGGAGGCCTTCTATTCTCGAAGGTTGGGGAGGTGCATAAAGAAGACTCTTTCAGCCTCAGGTTTCTCTGGGAGACAAAGATTGGTGGTTCTCAAAGTGTGTTCCCTGGTCCAGCATCAAAGCTTGTTAGAAATGCAAATTGTCAGACCTCACCGGATCCCTACTGAATCTCTAGGGGTGGGGTCCAGGCGTGTGTTTTAATAAGCTCCAGGTGGTTCTAATCCCCACTCAAGTTGGAGGGCCACCATCCTAATGTTCCGGGGCTCAACTCTTCTCCCAGGACAAGGAGGGGTTCAACCTGTTCTCAGACACCGCCATGGGGCTTTGTACTTCCAGGAGGAGTGAGGGGGGCCGTCTTCAGAGTCAATCCATAATATACCTCCAGACTTCAATTTAATGTAGGAATTGCAGAAGCAAGCGGAGGAGTCAAGGAAGAGCTGGGGTGGGGGGCAGTGCGGGGAAGGAAAAAAGAGCAACCTGGGAAAAGAGTGCTTAAAAGGAGCCAAGCTTCACCTGGCGTGTGATAGTTTGTAAGCAACAGGGCCTCAGCTCCTGTCCCAGAGGACCATGATGGAGAACAGGCACCGACTGAAGTGCACCCTGACCCTAGCTTCACGGAAGGTCAGTTTGGGCATTAATTGTGGTTTCTGCTGGGGGAGGGAAAGAAGGAGGAGGAAAAGGGAAGGGGAAGAGGGGGAAGGAAAGGGCAGGATGGGGAAGGCAAAAGGAGGTTGGGGAACAGGTGGTCTAGTCCTGCTCCAGACCTGGAGTCTCCAGAATATCATAACTGTTGTCTAGTGGAACCCTGCCCTTTTGGTTTCTGAAATGGCTTGGCTCTGTGTTCCCACCAAAATCTCATCTAGAACTTTAATCTCCACGTATTGAGGGAGGGACCTGGTGGGAGGTGACTGGATCATGGGGGTGGCTTCCCTCATGCAGTTCGCGTGATAGTGAGTTCTCATGAGATCTGATGGTTTTATAAAGGGCTCTTCCCCTTCCCAATTTCGCTCCCTCTCTCTCATTCTTCTTCCCTCCCTCTCCCTCCCCTTTCCTCTCCCTCTCTTTCCTTCTGTCCCTCTCTCCCCATCCCTCTGTCCCTCTCTCTCTGTCCCTCTCTCCTACCACTTTGTGAAGAAGGTATCTGCTTCCCCTTCCGCCATGATTGTAAGTTTTCTGAAGCCTCCCCAGCCATGATGAACTGTGAGTCAACCAAACCTTTTTCCTTCATAAATTACCCAGTCTCAGGTATGTCTTTATAGCCATGTGAAAATGGAATAATAGGATCCAAGATGGCCAAATAGGAACAGCTCTGGAGTACAGTTCCCAGTGAGAACTCAGAGTGTGAATAGAAGCAGAGAAGGCCTTCAACAAAATTCAACAGCCCTTTATGCTAAAAACTCTCAATAAACTAGGTATCAACTGAACGTATCTCAAAATAATAAAAGCTATTTACGAAAAACCCACAGCCAATATCATACTTAATGGGCAAAAACTGGAAGCATTTCCTTTGAAATCTGTCAATAGACAAGGATGTCCTCTCTCACCACTCCTATTCAATATAGTATTGGAAGTTCTAGCCAGAGCAATCAGGCAAGAAAAAGAAATAAAGAGTTTTCAATTAGGAAAGGAGGAAGTCAAATTGTCTCTATTTGCAGACGACATGATGTATATTTAGAAGACCCCATCATCTCAGCCCAAAATCTCCTTAAGCTGATAAGCAACTTCAGCAAAGTCTCAGGATACAAAATCAATGTGCAGAAATCACAAGCATTCCTATACACCAATAGCAGACTCAAAGAGAGCCAAATCAAGAATGAACTGCCATTCACAATTGCTACAAAGAGAATAAAATACCCAGGAATACAACTAACAAAGGATGTAAAGGACCTCTTCAAGGAGAACTACAAACTACTGCTCAAGGAAATAAGAAAGGACAGAAACAGATGGAAAACCGTTCCATGCTCATGGTTAGGAAGAATCAATATTGTGAAAATGGCCATACTGTCCAAACAATTTATAGATTCAACGCTATCCCCATCAAGCTACCTATGACCCTCTTCACAGAACTGGAAAAAACCACCTTAAACTTCATATGGAACCAAAAGAAAGCCCACATAGCCAAGTCAATTCTAAACAAAAAGAACAAAGCTGGAGGCATCAGGCTACCTGATTTCAAACTATACTACAAGGCTACAGTAATCAAAACAGCATGGTACTGGTACCAAAACAGAGATATAGACCAATGGAACAGAACGGAGGCCTCAGAGGCAACACCACACATCTACAACCATCTGATCTTTGACAAACCTGACAAAAACAAGCAATGGGGAAAGGATTCCCGGTTTGATAAATGGTGTAGGGAAAACTGGCTAGCCATGTGCAGACAGCAGTAACTGGACCCCTTCCTGACACCTGACACTATAATTAACTCCAGATGGATTAAAGACTTAAACATAAGACCTAACACCTTAAAAATCCCAGAAGAAAACCTAGACAAAACCATTTAGGACAAAGACATAGGCAAGGACTTCATGACTAAAACACCAAAAGCATTGGCAGCAAAAACTAGAACAGATTTACAAGAAAAAAACAAATCCATTCAAAAGTGGGCAAAGGATATGAACAGACACTTTTCAAAGGAAGACATATATGAGGCCAAGAAATATATGAAAAAATGCTCATTATCATTGGTCATTAGAGAAATGCAAATTAAAACCGCATTGAGATACCATCTCATGCCAGTTAGAATGGCAATCATTAAAAAATCGGGAGACAACAGATGCTGGAGAGGGTGTGGAGAAATAGGAACGCTTTTACACTGTTGGTGGGAGTGTAAATTAGTTCAACCATTGTGGAAGACAATGTGGTGATTTCTCAAGGACCTAGAAATAGAAATTCCATTTGACTAAGCAATCCCATTACTGGGTATATGCTGAAAGGATTATAAATCATTCTATTATAAAGACACATGCACAAATATGTTCATTGTGGCACTGTTTACAATGGCAAAAACCTGGAACCAAGCCAAATGCCCATCAATGATAGACTGGACAAGGAAAATGTGGCACATATACGCCACGGAATACTATGCAGCCATAAAAAACAATGAGTTTGTGTCATTTGTAGGGACATGGATGAATCTGGAAACCATCATTCTCGGCAAACTGACACAAGAACAGAAAATCAAATACCACATTCTCACTTATAGGTGGGTGTTGAACAATGAGCACATGTGGACACAGGGAGGGGAACATCACACACTGGGGCCTATTGATGGGGACTAGGGGAGGGACAGCAGCCGGTAGGGAGTTGGGGAGGGATAACATGGGGAGAAATGCCAGATATAGGTGATGGGGATGGAGGCGGCAAACCACATTGCCATGTGTGTACCTATGCAACAATCCTGCATGTTCTGCACATGTACCCCAGAACCTAAAGTGCAATCAAATATATTTAAAAAAAGAAAAGAAAATGGACTAATAGAGTTTCTGAGCCTGGATGCCAGGGCAGATGGGGTTAGTGTGCCCCTTAGTGAGAGGCCTACTCTCATTTCAATAGGTATGAGTATTAAGTTTCATCTGTGTGTCTGGCATGAGATAGGACAGTCAGTGGCCTCAAACTCAAAGGTCTTCAGGATCTGGACAGATAATCTAAGAGAGGAGAGCAGTCTGGTTGGAAGGGCAGATGTTGTGTGAGTGACTGTTTATGTGAACTGGAAGTGCAGGCCTCATGTAGCCCATGCAGCAGCCACCAGACTCCAGCTTGTTGGCAGCACCCAGAAACACCATGTTGACTGACTCCTCGAGAGAAGCCCAAGATCCAGATGGAGGTCTAAAGCCACCATGTCCTGCCAGAGGAGCTACAAGAAGCTCTCATGTCCTTAGGCAGAGATCCATCTGGACTGGAAGTGGAGAATGGGATTGTGAAGAGTCCGGGATGCCAGGACTCCATCCATCTAGCAGCACTGGGGAGCAAGGAGGCATTTTACAGAGAGGACCACCATGAGCAGATCCCTCTAAGAATGGGTCTTGAATTTCCTCTGTATTATGATCCCCTTTCCCTCTCTCTTCTCTCTGGAGCCTCCATCATGCTGGGCACTGCATGCATTCCTTCCATAAGTCCACTGCCTTCCAGAATATAAAAATATGCATCTCCTCAGCCAGGAGGTGGGGAATTAGAGACAAGACAAGAATGTAAAGGCTGTCTGGCTCCGGGGCTCCCTTCAAAGTTTTGCATGGAGAGGGAGAGGCCACGGCAGCAAGCAGGGTGCTTCCCGGTCATGTGTTCATCAAGACACCCTGTGACATTGGCCTTGTGTAGCAGCTTCTGCTCTTCTTGCCATTGCCTCTTCCAAATGTCTTCAAATACTTCAGATTTATTTCTACTGGAAAACAGCAACAAATCAATGAACAAGTGTCAAGGAGGCAGCTCACCTTCCTCTATGAGGCTCAGAGGCCTAGTCCTCACTTTCCAATTAGTGTGTCTGGGCCTCAGGGTATCAGTCCACTGTAGTTTGAAAATCTGAGGTGTAAGGCAACCTGCAAATTATTAAAAGTGGTTTATTTTGTGTCTAGTTTTCAGTTGAAGAACCATGGTTCCTTTCGTTTCATGTATGCCTATATGGTTTTAGAATGTGTTGTTT
>NW_016107375.1:3743248-3772739 GCF_001604975.1 Cebus imitator
TTTTTTTTTTCTTTTTGAGACAGAGTCTCACTCTGCCGCCCAGGCTGGAGTGCAATGGCTCAATCTCAACTCACTGCAACCTCCACCTCCAGCGTTCCAGGCTAAGCGATTCTCCTGCCTTAGCCTCCTGAGTAGCTGGGATTACAGGCACAAACTGCCACACCTGGCTAATTTTTGCATTTTTAGTAGAGACAGGGTTTCACCATGCTGGTCAGGCTGGTCTCAAACTCCTGACCTCGTGATCTGCCCACCTTGTCCTCCCAAAGTGCTGGGATTACAGGCTTGAGCCACCACACCCAGCCAGGTGCATCCTTTTAATTTTTAAAAACAACAAAGAAAAAATAAAAGATGTTAAAAAATGCAGCTATTTGTACCATACTGTTGATTCTTTGCTTATTTTAGTTTCATTAGTGGTAGTGGCGGTACTAAACGCTAAGTGAATCAGGAGCAAATAAATGATTTTGTCGCTGGAGCTACTTGGAACACTCTTCTCAGAATTAACCCTTTTCTGGGAGGCTTCTCCTGGGAAGGCTGAAATCACTCTTGCTGAGCTTTGGCTGGTGAGCAGAGAACAATGATTGACCTCTCCATTTCAGTGATCAAATGAGGTAGGAGTGGAGATTAAGGTGGATTAAAGGATTACATTTCGGAATACTTCCTCCAATGCCAGGCACTTACAGAGTTGAATTTGAGATTGGGGTCATAGCATGTTCCTGTGAAACCAGGTAATTACTGTAGTGAGTACCTGTTTAATTCCGTGGGAAAATGGCTTTAGCTTACTAAGCACTTGTATGTGTCAATATCTTGAAAGCAGAATTGACAGGGACTGTTTTAGAAATGACCATAGGAGGGTTTTTTTTTTTTTTTCAAGCCCCATCGATTAACTGGGATTTCAGCAATGTTTGCCTGTCTTTACTAAAGTTACGAAAAGGAAATGATATTCTGACATAAATTTCCCTAAAGCACAGCCATTTATTAAAACAAAACAAGCAATTTGTCCAAAGTATGGGAGATGCAAAACCCCATGGTGCTATGCAAAATATAGACAGGTTGTAGGCAGGCATGTGGCAAGGAATTGGAGTGCCCAAAATACTTTTTGTTAAAAGCAAAGTAAATAGAACTTGCCTAATATAGAAGAACAGAGAAAGAAGATAACCCGGATGGTATCTCCCCTCCTTTTGACCCCGTTTCCTCATCCCCATCTCTACCTCCAACACTTTATAGGTCATTTATCCTTGACAGTCCCTTTCCTAAGCAGGGCTTAAAGGGCCCTGCATCCCTAAGGGAGGCGTGGGGGGTGCCATGGGCTTAGGAAGATGGAGGCCAGAGAAGGTTGCCTTGGCTTGAGGTAATGGAGCTGGAGGGAGGAGGGAGACAAGGAGGAGGTTTCAAAGGGATGGAACTGCAGGAGCCTGGCCCAGGACTGGATACAGAGCATGGAGGGCCAAAGCCTGGCTGGGTCTGTTTCTTCTTTGGTAGTGTGATGCTGGCCACGTTGAAAGTTCCTGAAGGGGGAACCAATCTGACCACATGTTAGAGGCTGGCTGTGGCCTCATGGGAGTGAACTGGGTCAGGCCCCTGGCTTAGAGGCAAGGGACTCTTCTTCCCAGAGTGATGACACTGACTCATCTGGCATCAGGCAGTATCAGATGTCAGGTGAGCCTGGAAACAGGGCTGTGACAGACACCCCCAACCCACTGTTGCAAGGGCTGGCAGAGGGGCAGTGTCAGGACAAGTCCAGACCTGCTAGGAGATGGGAGGTGCTGCCAATACTCCTGGGGAAGCTGGATGTGTGGTGGTACTTCTGAGAGAAGCAGTAGTATCAGAAAGCCCAGCACTTTCATGGAGATTCAGATCAACTTGGTTTGAGGCACAGAATCCACTGTGGTAAAGAAGACTGTCAAGACTGGGAAAGTGGGGGTTGCGTAGAGCCCACTGCTGGGACTACCTCTGAGGGTAGGGTTGTCAGATAACAGGCAGGGTACCCAATGAAGTTTGAACTAGAGATAAACAATGAATAATTTTTAGTACGCGTATATCTCCCAAACATTGCATTGCTATTTTTTTTTTTGTTAAAGCTGGCAAACCCTAGCTGAAGGAAAATTACAGGTGACTTTTATTTCCTCCTTTGACTCTTTTCTGTATTTGCAAAATTATCTCACAAACAGATATTATTTTGAAATTGAGGGGGATAATCCTAATCCTACATGCTGTGATTCCCAAATAAATGGCTGTTTGCTTGTTGGTTCAGGTTCAGGACACGGAAAGTCTGGGAACAAGGAGGGTCCCTGGAGCAGCATGACATCCCCAGCACCCATATGTAGGTCCAAGGGCCCCAGACTGCACAGCAGATTCCAGCCTTACCATTATGTACCAATTCCTGTCGCATCCAGGCTCCTGAAAACTCTACATTCCCTCCCCATCTTTCCTCAGTAAATCCATTAACAGCCTCTGCTCCTTGAGTCCCCAAGCCTTATAGATCTTTCCTGTCCATCAAGACTTTCCTGGGAGAAAAGGGGCCTCAGGGCCATTGTCTGCTGATCTTACAGATTAAGCACTCACACATCTTTCCTGTCCAAGATGCTAATCTCTACCAAGAGGTTATATGTCAAATCATATGGACACCAAAATTTGTCATATTATTCCAATGTTTAACCTTTGCTTGTTTTTAGCTTATTTGAATGTTTAATGAAATTCTGTTTAAAAAATACATATACATATCCAAAGCATCTTAAAATATTTAAAATCTAGATATTATCAGAGCACTCATCTGAATCTCACTCTTTAGCAGTAATTATAAACAGTGTAGTCTAGGTGTTGTCTTTAATGGTTTTATAAGTGCCAGGCTTGTCTTTCTAATTAGACCATAAACTCGTCTTAACTTCTCTAATATCTCTCAGAGCACCTGCTATAGAGTGGAGCATGCACAATAAAAGTTTAATGAGGTGTCTGACTCCACTTGGCTTGGAGCTTCTGTTTGCTCCTCCCCTTCTCCCTGCCTGAGTCCCTCCCCTCCCAATCCAGTCCCCTCACCATTAAAGACAGGCTTAGTCTTCTTACCCATCACGTGAATGTCTATATTCCCTGATGGACAAGTTATATTATTTCAAGTTATTTGGCACATCATTCAGAATCACGTGTCTTTAGTTATTAAGTATGCCCAGAATAATCCTCTGCTTATCTCAAAACCGGTGCAGGGGGCTGGAATAGCGAGTTCTTGCTGTTAGTGAGAGTATCTGTTTCAGGTGTATTCACTGATGTTGTTGTCGATATAAACTTCCATACAATGTTGTCATATGATGTCCTTTAAAGGAATAAAAATATATTTTCTCCTAAATACAGAAGGAATGCAAGCTTTTAAAATAGGGAAAAGCAGGCTGGGCATGGTGGTCCACACTTGTAATCCCAACATTTTGTGGGGGTGAGGCGCACAGATGCTTGAGCCCAGGAGTTAGAGACCAGCCTGGGCAAGATGGCAAAACGTTGTCTTTACAAAAAAAAAATTAGCCAAATGTGGTGGTTCAAGCCTATAGTCCCAGCTACTAGGGGGGCTGAGGTGGGAAGGATAGCTTAAGCCTGGGAGTTAGAGCCTGCAGTGAGCCGTGACCATGTCACTGCACTGCAGCCGGCGTGACAGAGCGAGAGAAAGAAAGGAAGGAAGGAGGGAAGGAAGGAAGGAAGGAAGGAAGGAAGGAAGGAAGGAAGGAAGGAAGGAAGGAAGGAGGGAGAGAGGAACAAAGAGAGGGAAAGAAGGAAGGAAAGAAAGAAAGAAAAGAAGGAAAGAAGGAAGGAAGGAGCACAGAGGCAAAAAACAAAAACCAGACAAATTCTTTTATACTGTAATCATTTCATATGTATATTTCCAGTATTTTTATATACATATAGGTATACTGTACATATTTGTATGTATCTATATAAATATATATATACCCACACACATATATCACAAAAGAAAGGCATATATCATTTTGTAGCACTTTGCTCATTAAGCAACATGCAGTAAATCTTTTTCTGTGACCAGTCCCTTATTAATAAACATTTTGGTTGTTTCCAATCTTTCTGTTATAAATCATGCTGCGATAAAGTGCTTATTTATTCACCTCGTGCTCGCTTGCTGTATTTCTTTAAGGAATGAGTTCTTAGGAAACAGTTGGTAATGCATATCGGAAGTCTTTAAATATTTAGCTAACCCATCTTCCCACGAGGTTTCACTATTTACACTCTGCCCTTGGGAATCTCAATGAGAAGAAGGTGGAGAGTTTGGGATACCTCCCTACTCCTACTTCCATTCATTTACTGGGGGGGCAACAACAGCTTGTTCTATGAGCTCCAAAATATTTCTGTATGTCTAGCCATCAAATCCCAGTTTAGTCTTCCTTTTAGGTGCATTCATTCGTTCATTCATCCAACAAATATTTTTTGAGTACTTACTATGTGCCAGGCACTGTTCTCAGTGCTGGGGACATAGCAGTGAACAAAACTGAGAATTAGGAGAAACTTTCCCTACCTATTCCACAGAAATTGTCTATATCATTATTCCTTTATGGAATAGACCCTTATCATGGACTGGATGTCCAGTATGTAGCAGGTGCTGTGGGACACAGATACAAGGTGGGCCTCCACACTCAAGGCTATTTCTATCTCTCTGGAAAAGACAAACCCAAATCTCTCTCTCTCTCTCTCTCTCTCTCTCTCTCTCACACACACACACACACACACACACACACACACACACCCCAAATCTAATCTTTAAGTGAGGATGTAATAATAGCAGTGTTAAATCATTGGATAAGGTAATATAAACACAGTAGGAGTTCAGGAGAGGAGCTGTTTTTGTTGGTAACTTTCCAGCTGCATCCAGAGATCCTTCAACAAGAGCCAGCCCAGTACCTTCATTTGCTGGATGTGGGTGCCGAGCCCCCTCCATGGGAAGGGAAAGCACAAGATGTGCAGCTTTGCATGTACCAGAGTGTATTAGTCTGTCCTCAAGTTGCTGATAAAGACATACCCCAGACTGGGTAACATATAAAGAAAATGGATTCACAGCTCCACATGGCTGGGGAGGCCTCACAATCATGGTGGAAGGCGGAAGGTGAAAGACACATCTTACATGGCAGCAGAGAGAGAATTTGTGCAGGGAAATTCCCCTTTATATAACCATCAGATCTTGTGAGACTTATTCACTATCCTGAGAACCGCACCTGTGAAAGACCTGACCCATGATTTGATTACCTCCCACCAGCCCCCCTCCCACAGCACGTGGGAATTGTGGGAGCTACAATTCAAGATGAGATTTGGGCGGGGACACAGCCAAACCATATCACAGGAGCACAGCTTTGTCTGAGGCAGGGGTTTCCTAGAGACCAAACTCAACAGGGGGGATCAAGACAAGACAGGAAGCAGCACAGGTAAAACATCTCTGAAATCTAAGAGAAGAGTAACAATGTGGGTGCTACTTACCCCTCAGGGCTGAGTCCTTGACTGCAACTTCCTCCAGGCTGTGCTGCAGCTGTGGTGTGCCAGGGCAGCTTTTCCCCATGGGGCCTGCCAGGTGAAGTCTCTGCAATTGTCTGAAGTCAGGCCTGAAAGGTCACACATAGGATTTTGCCTTTAATAAACGCAGGTGGGGGGAAAAATGACAGCAACAACAGCTGCAGCAAAGCTGGTCTGAGTGTTTCCAGATCACCTGGGCCTGCTGGGATCGGCCCTACTTGTGTGTGAAAGGAATAGAAACAGTTACTATGCATTTGATACATTTAAAAAAATTTTTTTGATAAGTTTCTATTTTTATTCAATATATACACAATGTATTTTTTATAAAACCAAATACTTCTAGTTTTGTTATTATAAAAAACAGCAGCCCATTTTTCACCAGCTCTAATTTCTCTCTTCCCTGAAGCAGCTATTTTATCCTCTTTGCTGATTGTTTTGGTATTTACATTTATGCCTTTAGATAATATCCCTGAGTTTTGCCTTTTGCTTTTTCCTGTTTTAATCATCATTTAGGTATGTTCTATTGTGGATGACAGCACTTAGCTCTCTTTCCTCCCCACTGTGCTGACAACATACAGGCTGTCTTCCCATCCCCCTCCTTCCCACTCCAATAACAATGTAATTTGGGTCAGATCAATACAGTTATCCCTCAATATCTGCAGGTGATTGGTTTTAGCATCCCTGAGGATTCCAAACACCGCAGGTGTTTAATCCATGATAGAAAAGGGTGTAGTAGTTGCGTACAACCTGTGCACATCCTTCTGTACAGCTTACATAAACTCTAGATTACATATAATATCTAATACAAGGTAAATGCTATGTAAATAGTTGTTAAAATGTATTTGTTTTTATTTGTACTATTTTTTATCGTATTATTATTTTTTATTGTTTTTATTGCCAGATATTTTGGATCTGTAGTTGCTAAATCTGTGGATGCAGGGGATAGACTTTGTCCTTTACATAATTTTGGTGAGACAAAAGCTGTCTATACCTGAGCCATGAACTAGATTGTGGTTACTGTTACTTTCCTGTACTTTTTATTTTTACAAGAATGGTTATCTTGTTTTCTCGTTTATGTAATTGTCCAGGTTCCACCAATGTAACCCCAAATTCTTGGCCAGTGACCTTCTTTCAAGAAGACTGTCAGTTTTTCTAGTGATTTAATCTTGCTGGAGAAACCTCTCCCAGGGTCTTCTTGCTGCTCCAGCATAGCTTGGCTCTCTCTACCACCAGCGCCCATCATTCCTCCTGGCGTCTCCCTTCCCCATCATTTCAGGCTTCCCCACTGCACCCATCTTTGGACGTGGCTCTCTGGTTTCCTGCATCTGAGATTTGTCTTCCTCTAGGTTTACTCCTTCATTTGGTGGAACACATATCCTACCAGCTTCCAGAAAGCAGTGTTTGGAAAATAAATTTTTCAGACTTCGATTCTGAGAATATCTTGATTGGTTTAGCTGGACAGAGACTTCCTGCTTGGAGACAGTTTTCCTCCAGTATTTTGAGGATCTTGCTCCATTGCCTTCTATTTTTTGAGACAGAGTCTCACTCTGTCTCCCAGGCTGGAGTGCAGTGGTATGATCCTGGCTCACTGCAGCCTCAGCCAACCTGGGCTCAGGTAAACCTCCACCTCAGCCTCCCAAGTAACTGGGACTACAGGCACACGCCATCATGCCTCACTAATTTTTGTATGTTTTGTAGAGATGGGCTTTCACCATATTCCCCAGGCTAACCTGGAGCTCCTAGGCTCAAGCAATCCACCTGCTTCAGCCTCCCAAAGCACTGGGATCATAGTTGTGCGGCACTGAACCAGCTTCTACTGCCTTCTTGCTTCTGCTGTTGCTATTGAGTGACCTTCTGCTATCCTGATTCTCAATTACTTAACAACTGATTTTCTTCTCCTTGGAAATGGCAGGATCCGCTTGAATCCAGTGTTTTGAGATTTCCAGTCATCTACCTCTGTGTGAGGCCATTTTGACACTCAAGGTAATTCTAACCCAGAAAATGTGTCAGGTCTGGGAAATGTTATAGAATTACATCTTTGATTTCCTTCCTCTATATTTTTCTTCCTCTCACTTTCTAGAGTTTCTGTACATGGTTATCAGAACTCCTGGACTCGTTTAATTATCTGCTCTTTTCTGTCCAATTTTTTACCCTTTTAACATTTTGCTTTGCTTTCTGGGACATAGCCTCAATTTTAACTTCAAGTTTCTGTTAGGTTTTTCAGATTTACTCTCATCTTTTAAATTTCCAGTAACTCTTTATGTATATGTGTGTGTATGTATTAAATATACATACTTTAACATATTATGAATATCTATTTCCATACAAATATGTAGCTGTATTTATATGAATGAGGATGGGGGGCATTGGTTCTTGTTCTAAATAGCAGAGCCTCTAAGCAATCTTATTTTCTATGTTTTGGCCTCTATCGCACACATTAGAGGATTTCTTTGGATGTCTGGCAGTCTGTAGCTCGTCCATTTATCCATCTACAACAAAAACCTATATAACTCCTACTATGTGCCAGACACTGTTTTAAGCAATTCACAAGCACCATTTCATTTCATCCTTATGCCAATGTGCCTATGCAATAGAAACATTGTTATCCCCATTTTAAGAAGTAGAGGTGTTGTTTGTGTTTAGGTCAGGAGGACAAATAATCTTATTGGAAGCTCTGGGCTGTACATGCATGTATCAACTGCAAACTTCATCTTAGTGTGTTTGAATCTTTTCTTTGTGGAACTTCCATATCAGTCTCTTTAGGTCTTTCTCTGGGGCAGGTCAGATGATTAAAGGGGACTCTACTGAGCTCCTGCCTAAAGGGTAAAGGTCTGGCCAACAGATCTGGGGGAGTGGGGACATGGCTTCTGGGGATTCCACCATCCTTGTTCTCTGCAGTACCTGCCACTCCTAGACCAGAGATCCTTGGTGTTACTGTCTCCCAACTTTGTCCAGAATCAGGGAGAACCTGGCTGCCCAGACTTGGAGAAGAAATGTGGAGATGTGACTGCTTCATAAACAGATTATCAACCAATTCTCCTAATTTTAGCAGCCCTCACTCTCACCTCCACTTCCAGAAGTGCCTGATGCCGCCTACTCTCGAGCCTTACGCGGGTTCTGGCTCACAAAGTGAGTTGGTTTCTCACATTCTGCACTGTTGGCTTAGGATTCCATTTTCTCTCCATTTTCTTGGGCCTGCTAAGTAAACTACCCCTTATCCAGCTGCTTTTCAGGTTTCAAGTGCTGTTGCTGTTTTCTACTCTCCCATTTCCTCATTGATGTGGGTCTGTGCCTTTAAAAACCCCCATTACTGGCATTCTCATGGGGTTTCAGGGGGGAATGAAAACAAATATTTGCATCTTTATACAAGAATCCCTGCTGTTCAGATTCTCCCTCCCTTCTCCCATCTACATATTCTTCTACCTAGAGATCACAATAGGATAGAGAACAGAAATACACAGCCTTAGTCATAAGCTACAAAGCCTTACAATTGGTGAGAGATACCAGAAAAGGAGCAAAGAAGGGCAAGGACATAATTACATAGTACGTGTTAGACAAGTATGGTGAATGCCAACATATGATCTTAATCTTGGTACTTTTATAATAAACATTTTAGAAAACAAGACTGAATAGTCTTGGTTTATAAGGTTATACTGAAAATACAGCACTTCTTCCTTGGGGTTTATACTCTACCAAGAACTTTATTTCAGAATATCCAGAAAAAGATGAGGTTTTAATTTGGATCCAGGGGAGCATGAGTTATTACAAAGGTAGGGGGAGGGATACTGCATTAAAGGATGGGCCTAAGCAAACATAGATGGCCTTAGTGGCACACTGGACTTTGTCTCACAAGGCTGGAAAGCCTTTTGGCACAGGCCACTGGAGTGTCAATTCTGAAGAGCTCAGTGCAAGCCTTTGGCTAGGTGTCTTGTAGGTATGCTCGTCTTTGTTTGCAAGCTTTCTGTAAATTACATTTGTATATTCTTTTTTATAATGTGGATTAAAATCAGATCATTTAGAACAACGTGCAGCAGAATCACCAGAGGAACTTAAAAAAATAAAGACTCTAAGACCTCATATCAGTATTACTAAATCAGACTTTAAATGGGCTTGCGAGCCACTGCTAGAGAGCAGCTCTGTAGATGGGATTCAGAGGACATATGACCCTCTGGAAATTCTAGGCAACATTGAATCCAATTTCTATTTTTTTTTAGAAAAGAACCATAACTTTTATCATATTCTCATAAGTCAATTTTATAGAACTTATCACTACCCTGCGTCATGTATTACATTACATTATATAATTGTCTGCTTTCTGTTTTACCTGCCATAATAAAGGTAGAAAGTTTGTCTATTCATGAATCGACCCAAATGCCCATTAATGGTAGACTGGATAAAGAAAATGGAGTACATATACACCATGGAGTACATCATATACACCATGGAATACTGTACAGCCATAAAAAGGAATGAGATCATGTTCTTTGTAGGGACATGAATGGATCTGGAAGCCATTATCCTCAGCAAACTAAAGCAGGAACAGAAAACCAAACACCACATGTTCTCACTTGTAAGTGAGAGCTGAACAATGAGAACGCATGGACACAGGGAGGGGAACAGCACACACTGGGGCTTGTCAGGGAGTGGGGTGGGGGCAGGGAAAGCATTAGGACAAAGAGTTAAAGCATGCTGGGCTTAACACCTAGGTGATGCGTTGATAGGTGCAGCAAACCACCATGGCACACGTTTACCCATGTAACAAACCTGCACATCCTGCACATTTACCGCAGAACTTAAAAATTAAAAATAAAAATAAATTTGTCTATTGTTAGTGTCCCAAGAACAGAAATAATTCCTTTTCCAGCATTAAATAATATTGGTTGAATGGATGAAAGAATGGATAAATAAATGAAAAGAATTCATAAGCTCCCATCACCCCCAAAGGCTAAAGTACTATCTATGACAAACTGCAATGGAAGCTCCAGATGGAAATTCAGTCTTTATTCAGATTCCATAAGCACAGTGCTGGACTGGACACAGGGGGATGAAAGGGTGGTGGTGGATACAGAGGTCAGTGGCATCGTTCCTGGCCCTGGATCATTTGCGTACTCTCCCTCCACTATCATTCAGGAGGCTTCATCAACTCTTCAACAAAGAAGAGCTCTGACTGCTGTTATAGTATCTCTCCCTGGCTTTATTTTTAGCTTTTCTGGTCTTATCAAATAATGGAAGGAACCTCTATCTCTTAAGCAACAAACAAACAGCTCTTCCCCAACCCCTGACTCCATGGCTGCTAAGTGGGGACTCATCACTGTAAGGCTTTGCGTCCTAGAAAAGCTTAGCTGACTTTGTCCCATGATATAGATGGAGCTAACTTCTTTGTCCCATGATATAGACAGAGCTGTTTTTTGCTTCAGCCCCGCACATTTTTTTACCTCCAAATTTGCAGGAATGATGTCTGGCAAACACTGTGAAAGGGATGTAAGAAACAGTGAGGGGGAGTCAAAATAATTCATAGGAGAAGTACACTTGATTATCAGCTTAATTGGTGGTTATTCCATCATCCGATAATGTCATTCCAAGAGGCTGAAGCTCCCATTGGAGATACTTGAGAATGTCTCAGAAGGGCCAAGATGACATAAACTGGCACACTTCCTCTTTTGCTTCCTCTTGATGATATCACAGCTAACACAATCACTTACTGCCCCTAATCAGCTCTCAATGACACCCATAACTTCAAGGGTACCCATCCCTGGTGGCCTGGATGGGAAGGCCATATAACTTGGGATGGAATTGCTCATGGCAGAATTGAGGCAGAGCATAAGGAATTGCAGTGGGTGGGTGGGTATGGAGGAAGCAGGTGTCAAAGAGAGTACAAAGGTTTTCTAAGACATGTCAAGCCAGCATGTGTCACACCAAAGCGTGTTGATAGTGACTGGTTAGTAGTCACAAGGAGGTGGCGGAGGTGAGAAAGGAATAGCTTCTACCAGCTGCTGCTAATGAGAGACCTGATGCTCCTATATGTACATGCAAGGATTGCTCCTCTGTTCTTCCCTCCCCTCCTCTACTCTACCCTTTCGTGAAATTTCTGCTTCGGTGTTATTTCTTATGACTGGCAGAATTTTCAATGGCCCTCAAGATTCCTGCCCCTTCCCTGACTCCCTTGTATGTGCCTCGCAAAGGTGAAGAAATTTGTAAATGCAATGAAGATCTCTCATCAGTTGACTGTCAGTTATTTGAAAGGGAGATCATCCTGAAGGGGCCTGACCTAATCAGGCAAGCCCTTCAAAAGACTGTCTGGAATTCAGAGGTGGAGAAGTCAGAGATTCTGAGCAGCAGAGATGCTCTTCTATTGACCTCTATAACTGCCAGACCTATAACCACAAGGAACCGAATTCTACCAACAACCAGTGAGCTTGGAAGAGGACCCAAGCCTTGGATGAGATTGAAGCTCTGACTGCAGTTTGACGTCAACCTGGCAAGACCTCACAGAGAGGACCAAGCTAAACCACATGTAGATTCCTGACCCGGGGAAGCTGTGACATGACACGTCTGTGTTTTGTTAAGCTGCCACATTTGTGGTCATTTGTTACATGGCAATGGAAATCCCATATATCCTTAATGTTTATTTTAATTTAATATCACTGGTATTATCATCATGAGCATGGGCATGGTGTGAAGGAGAGAAGCAATATATTGCACTTAAACTGAACTGCTGGGGCTTGAATCGAGATCTCTTTACCAGCCAAGAAAACATGGGCAAGTTACTTAATTTGTCCGTGCTTCAATTTTCCCAGCAGGGATGATGACAATAACAGCAACTTGCAGGTCACTGGGAGGAACAAATGGTTCAACATCCAAGACATTTAGTATATTGCCCAGCACATAGTAAGTGCTGTGTAAATGTCAATGTTGTGGTTAGTTTTGGGTCAGAGATGTGACAGGAACCTCAGGGAACACTGATGGTTATAGGGGAACAACCCCATATACAGCAGTCCCCAATCTTTTGGGCACTAGGGACCAGTTTCATGGAAGACAGTTTTTCCATGGACCCAGGCTATGGGGGGATGGTTTTGGGGATGCCACTGTTCTACTTCAGATCATCGTCATAAGGAGTGTGCAGCTCAGATCCCTCACATGCACAGTTCACAATAGGGTTCGCGCTCCTATGAGAATCTAATGCTGCCGCTGATCTGCCAGGAGGTGGAGCTCAGGTGGTAATGCTCCCTCGCCCACTGCTCACCTCCTTCTGTGCCATCTGCTTTCTAACTGGCCGTGGACGGGTACTAGTCTGCGGCCTGGGAATTGGGGATATAAGACACACCGTGTTGAGACCTTTTATTCTGGGCTCCTGAGCTTGCTGCTTCTCTCTTTTCATTGTAATCTTAACTGTCAGGTCTTAACTTTAAAAAGTCCTTTTAAAGAACGTACTCATTGCCAAGAGCTTGGCTACTGACCCAAGTGGGAACTTCTCTTTTAAAGCCAAAATACAGTGGCATGCTTGAGAGATCCAATTAGACAATCAAGTCTCAAAATAAATGCAAACATGATGAATTTCCAAAGTTCAAAGGTGGAATCATTGGCTAGATCCTTAATGGTTTTATTCTACTCTAGCCCTGGAACTGATGGATTTCTGACCTGTTAATACCAACACCACAGGCTGGCTGGGCAACTGCAGGTTGTCCTAAATGAGGGAATTTTGCTGTCTGGTAACAAACTCATTAGAGAGAAATAATTTTATTGTTGTTTTTTTAAGAAAAAGAGAAATTAAAGCATTTGACTTAAAGAAATTTTAAAAGTTGGGAAAAGTTGTATTCTAATCCCATGTCAGTCCCTCATTACTGACCTGAAGACATCCTTTCTGAAGTTAGCTTCCTCATCTGTAAAACAAAAGGGTCCCCTTCTAGAGAGGGGGCATCACAACTCCCTCTGAAATCTACCAAAGAACAAAGGCCAAAACAAAGAAAAAAATATTCCATCATGATATTACTAGAGAATGGCCACAATCTCACACCATATATTTAAAAGATATTCATTCATTCATACATACACGTGTCATCCATTCAACAAATATTTACTGAGTGCCACTGAGGTGCCAGCACTGTTCTAGATGCCAGGAGCTCTAGCTGCCAGTTATAAAGAAATCTGATCCAAAAGAAAGGAGAGGACCAGGCCCTGACATCTTTTTCCTCTAATTCAAAGCAGGTACAGATTTAGAAATGTAAATCAAAGTGTACACAGAGGATGTGTAGTAAAGAATGTAACCTTGCCCAAGAGAGGTCTCCTCTGTGCCCTCAGCTTCCGGGAGGTAATGTCTAAAGCCCTTGGAAGGTCATGCCTGATAGGAATGTTTTTGATTGTCTGAGCACCTTGGGTCACTCCAGATAGTATAACAATGTGATGTAGGGTGGGGACTTGGGTGGTGTGGTATCAGCTCCAGCTCTGGAGGGGCTGGAGACTGAGATCTGTGACACGCTCCTTCCAACAGAGCAAGGAAGGAGACGACCGGAAGCTCCATGCTTAGAACTTCCCTGGACTCTGCTGCATGGGCCTCTTCCTTTGGCTGATTTTAATTCATACACTTTTGCTGTAATAAATCAAAATTGTGAGTATACAGAGCTCATTGAGTTCTGTGAGTCTCTCTAGTGAATTATCAAATGCAAAGGTGGTTTTGGGAACCCCCAAACTTGCAATTGTTGTCAGAAGTGAGGGTAGTATTTGGACAACTGCTTCTTAATGTTACAGGGTCCCTTTCCAGGGATATGGAATAAGAAAGAGTATATTAGTCTGTTCTTACACTGCTATAAAGAACTACCTGAGATGGGGTAATTTATAAAGAAAACAGCCTCAGTTGGCTTATGGTTCTGCAGGCTGTACAGGTAGCATGACGGGGAGCCATCAGGAAACTTTCAATCGTGGTGGAAGGCGAAGGGAAGCAGGCAAGTCCTCACATGGTGGAGCAAGAGAGAGAGCGTGAAGGGGAAGGTGCCACACACTTTTAAACAACCAGGTCTAGTCAGAACTCACTGTCATGAGAACACCAAGGGGAAAATCTGCCCCCATGATTCAGTCACCTCCTACCAGGCCCCTCCTCTAAAACTGAGGATTACAATTTGATGTGAGGTTTGGGTGGGGACACAGAGCCAAGCCATATCAAATGGTGAGCAAGACATAAAAGCAAAAGGAGATGTGTTGCTTGAAGCCAGGAAGGTGGGGTTGAAGGAGATCTCCCAAATCTCTCTTCATTCGGTCTCACTCAATTTCATAATTGGAAAACCTTTCCAGATGACCTACTGGTCCCAAAGTGGAGGGACAGCCAAAACCAGAAGAGAGCTCTTCTTCTGTGGAGTGAGAGACGTGCAAAGATGGATGATCAGACACAACGCATTTAGGTCCCTTTCTACTGCTACCCCCTTGCCATCTCTCCACACAGGCAGACATCACTGTCAGAGGCTGCCATCAATGACCTGCCTTCCAACTCAAATTCAAAGTACATTTTAAATACCACTCAGGGAAAAAAAGGCAAACAGTTCAGGATAATTTTCAGACAGAATTACTGGGCACATAAGCTGGAATAGAATGTTTCACTGAAGATGAATAATATGCCTCACTATCCATCCCCCATGCCAAAAAGATTTCTATGCATTGAGAAAAGAGAAAGAGAAAAAGAAAAAAGAGGTAAAGATAGGAAGAAACAAATATCAAGTATAAATTAGATAAAGAACATTCTAAGAGAAGAATCTCTCTGGAAAACAGGAGAGATTGTTTGGCTAAACTTCTCTGTAGATTAAGACTATAAAATTTTATAAAACATACTCAAAACCAGGATAATACCACAGGCTGATATTAATAAAATCTGAGAGCTGGGTGCAGAGGGTCATGCCACCCAACACTTTGGGAGGCCGAGGCAGGTAGATCACTTGAGGCCAGGAGTTCAAGACGAGCCTGGCCAACATGATGAAACTCTGTCTCTACTAAAAATACAAAAATTAGCTAGGCATGGTGATGGGTGCCTCAGCTACTCCAGAGACTGAGGCACGAGAATCACTTGAAGCCAGGAGGCAGAGGTTGCAGTGAGCCGAGATGGTGCCGCTGTACTCCAGCCTGGGCAACAGAGCAAGAGTCTTGTCTCAAAAAATAAATAAATAAGTAAAATATAGAAAACTAACATCTACTGAATCTTTACTATGTTTCAAATGCTCTTCTTAGTGGTTTAGATGTATTAGACATTTGAAATCAGCAACATTATTGCTATCCCCTATTGCATATGGCGACATTAAATAACTTTCCTGGCCAGGCCGGTGGCTCATGCCTGCAATCCCAGCACTTTGGGAGGCCCAGGTGGGCAGATCACCTGAGGTCAGAAGTTAAAGACCAGCCTGGTCAACATGGTGAAACCCCCTCTCTACTAAAAATACAAAAATTAAATGGACATGGTGGTGCACGCCTGTAATCCCAGCTACTGGAGAAACTGAGGCAGAAGAATTGCTTGTAGTCCCAGCTACTCAGGAGGCTGAGGCAAGAGAATCGCTTGAACCCAGAAGGCAGAGGTTGCAGTGAGCCGAGATCCCATCACTGCACTCCAGCCTGGGCAACAGAGAGAGACTCTGTCTCAAAAAAAAAAAAAACTTTTCCTAAATGTTTCCGTTAGTGGTGGAACTGAGCTACACCCCCATGTGGTTTGGCTCTTAACTTCTATTCTATCGTACCTGAAATGTTTGAAACATTTTTATCAAACAGACCACAATAAAACCCTATAAAAATTCCAAGAAGAATCTTTTCTGGCTACATTATCTGACTGTAATGAAATAGTATAAGTAGTAATTACTGAAAAATAACTTTTCACTACTCTATCCCAATAACTTAAAAATCTGAATAAAATAGATAATTTTCTAAGAAAATGTGTTATTCAAAATAAGTTTTAAAGAAGAAGGCAAACTTAAATTAGCAACAAGGAAAACAACAATAGGATAAACTGAGAAGGAAAACTGTCAGCCCAGTGTGGTGGCTTCCACCTGTAATCTCAGCACATTCGTAGGGCAGCGTGGGAGAATCACTTGAGCCCAGGAGTTCAAGGCTGCAGTTAAGCTATGATCGCTCCACTACACTGCAGGCTGGACAACAGAGTGAGATTCTGTCTCTTAAAAAAAAAAGTAGAAAGAAAAAAGAAAAAATGAAGAAGGAAAACTGTCAAAGTCCTGGGCCTAGAGAGTTTTATGGATGAATACTTTAGGGAACAGATTAATTTGGATGCTATTCAAATATTACAGAGCGTTACAAAATAAGGAACACTTTCTGCTCTCCTATTAGCCTGAGAATTACAGTGATGACAGTGATGCTGAAAGCTGATGAACGTGGTAGATGTACATACTCACCTGTGTGCACACACAGCCCATGTGTCAGATGAGATGCTCTGAGCTGTGTGTAACAGGATCAGTGAGTAACAGTCACTTAAATATCAGTCCATTTAAGATCAAACCAAACACCACCCCAAGTCTAGAAGTAGGTGTTTTCATTGTTAGGTCAAGCATTTAATGAGGCCCTCTGGGATCACAGCTCCAGGAGTTCTGCTATTAGAGGAGATAGGAGAGCAGGAATAGATAGGTGGATGAGGAGCAGAGCCAAGTTCAGAAATCAAGCTGTGTGGCCCATGCCACAGGGACTGCCCGAGCCTACCATTGCCCCTTTTCACGGTTCCTTTGCCATAACGTGTAGATGCCCTGTTCCGACTGACTGGGGAGCCCATATTATATCTGTTTTTAAATAGTTGAATATCACCCTGAATATACCAAGGAGTTTTGGAAATGTAGTATCCTAAAGTTGGCATCTCAAATCAGCAGAAAAAAAGGTTGTTTATACAGATACCCACTTCATTGCTTAGAACAAAATAAAGCCAAATCCCTGCCTTACCTGTTGTAGCGATCACTACCAATACTTCAAAGATTAAAATGTTAAAAAAAAAAAAAAAGGAAAGAAAGAGAGAAAGGAAAACCTCAGATTTCTAGAAGAAAACAAGGATGAATCATCTTTAAAATCTTGGAATAAGAAAGACCTTTCTAAGCATGATGTGAAAGCTAGAAGCAATAAAGAAAACATTTGACAGCTGAAAAAAAGGAAACTTTCTGTATGGAAAAAAATGGCATTCTAAAAAAAGTCAAAAGCCAATAAATCAAAAATCAAAATATAAAAACACTGCAAAACTGCATTTGCAATACACCTGACAGCTAAGGAGTTAATTTCCCGTACGTACAAATCCATGTGCACTCTTACAAATCAGGGTCCAATAATTAAGAAAACGTTCATACCATCACTAATACCTGATACATATAAATCTCATCCTTGTTTATTTGTTTGTCCACTAGATAATAATCGGTGTTGGATAGGGTATGGGAAAGTGGGCACATTCATATGTTTGCTAATACAATTTTTTTAGGAGAATAATTTGTCAAATTTATTAAAACTTATATATACCTATTGACAGATTCATCCCTGGAAGCATCATGTGTAGCTTGGTAAAACTGGAAAAAACTCAAATATCTATTGATAGGGGATCAATGAGACAAATTAGAGTACATATATTTATCCAATCAAATGTTGATTGTCTACTATCTGATGATACTTGAATTCTCATGGGAGGAAATGCAGAGCAAATAACTAAACAAACAGCCACACAAGGTTTGTAATAAATGCTTTGAAGGAAATGAATGTATTGTATTATAGAGCAAGCGTTGGCAACATATGGCCCATGGGCCTACCCAGGCCTGCCACTTGTTTTTGTGTGGTTTGTGATATAGTTTAGATGTGTATCCCCTTCAAATCTCATGTTGAAATGTAATCTCCAATGTTGGAAACGAGGCATGGTGGGAGACCTCACCTCCAACATTGGGATCATAGGGGTGGATCCCTCATGAGTATCTTGGTGCTGTCCTCATGACAGTGAGCGAGTTCTTGCTCTGAGTTCACACAAGATCTGTTTGTTTATAAGAGTGTGGCATCTCCTCTCTCTATCTTGCTCCTGCACTCATCTTCCACCATGATCCAAAGCTTCCTCAGGCTCTTACCAGAAGCAGATCCTGGAGCCATGTTTCCTGTAAAGCCTGCAGAACTGTGAGCCAATTAAACCTCCTCTCTTTATAAATTACCCAATCTAGGGTACTTCTTTATAGGAAGGCACAAATGGACAAAAACAGCTTGTGTGTTAACAATGATCCTTATTTTTTAAATGGTTGTTTAAAAATCACAAGATGAATATTATTTTGTGATGTGAACATATGTACCCACAAAAATTTAAAAATTTTAAAAACCTTAAGAAAAGAAAATTATATGGCCTTTCAAATGTTAATGTTCATGAGTAAAATGCAATCAGAATGCAGCCATACCTGTTTTATGTTGTCCGTGTCTGCTTTTGCACTGCAGTGATAGAGTTAAGTCCTTTCTCTAGAGACTGTCTTATAAAGCCTAGAATATTTACTCATCTGGCCCTTTGCTGGAAAAGATTGCTAACCCCTGTTTTAGAAGAAATAAATAATAAAGGGCCTAAGAGAAATGAAAACATATGCCCAGACAAAACTTGTACATGAATGTTTGATGAACAAATGAATGGATAAATAAACAAAATGTGGTATATCCATGCAATGGAATATTAGTGAACCATGAAAAAGAATGAAGTACTGCTCCATGGTACAACATGAATGAACCTTGAAAACATGCTAAGGGAAAGAAGCCAGTCTCAAAGGAATATATATTGTATGATTCCACTTAAGTGAAATAAGCGTAATAGGCAAGTCTACACAGACAGAAAGTTAACTGGTGCTTACCTAGGCCTGGGGGTGTTGGGTGGAAATGGGGAGCAATTGCTAACAGGGGTTATGAAAATGTTCTGAAATTGATTATGATGATAGTTACACAACTCTGTACATATACTAAAAGTTATTAAATTGTACACTTGGGTGGGTTATGTGTGGTATGCAAATAATATCTCAATAAAGCTGTTTTAAAAAAGAGTGGAGCATGCAATGAGTTTGGAAGCTACTTAAGATAGGGTTTCAGGAAAAGCCTCTCCAAGGATATAATGTTTGAATTAAGACCTCAGGAAGAGAAAAGGCAGGAGAAGACTATTTCACTCAGAGGAAATAACAAAAGCAAAAGTCCTGAAGCAGGAAGAAGCTTGTCTTGTTTGAGAAATAACAAAGCCAAGCATGGCTGCAGCATCATATTCTGGCGGGAGAACATGAGGTCAGAAAAGTAGGCAGGGTCTAGACCATCTACGTCCTGTGGGAGCTACTTACAAAGGTGGAGAGTAGGATGGTGGTTATCAGAGGCTTGGAAGGGAAGAGGGGAGGGGGAAATGAAGAGAAGTTGCTTAGTGGGTACAAAAATAGCGTTCGATAGAAAGAATGAGTTTTAGTATTCAATAGTACAATAGGGCAATTATGGTTAATGTATTGTATATTTAAAAATAGCTAAAAGAATTGTAATGTTTCCAACACACGGAAAAGATAAAGGTTGGAGGCATTGGGTATCCCAATTACCTTGATTTGATCATTGTATGCATGTGTCAAAATATCATATATATCCCACAAATATATACAACTATGATATATCAATAAAGAAAGAATCTAGCTCTAGTGGGAGATTGAATCAGCTCTCTCTGAAGAAGGTGGCTGCGTGTAGGAGAAGGAGTTCTCTGAAAATCTCCTAGGCTATTAAGTAAGATCTGGGTGGGTGAACAACAATGTCTGGTGTGATAATAACCATAGGAAGATACTGAGTCCTTGGCATGTGTCAGGCATTTATTCCTCACAGCATCTTTTGAGATTGGCACTAATATTCTGCAACTCAAGTTACAGATAAGAAACTCAAAGTTTAGTGAGATTAAGTACCAGATCCAAGGTCCCACAGATAAATAAATAGGAGAGTTGAGATTTGAACCCAGGTCTCCCAGAAGCCAAAGTTTGTGTTCTTTACAACATCATCAAACTGTACCCCTCTCCCCCAAGCAAAAACAGAAAGCCATGTAGGCTAAAGTGGTTGGGAGACGTTTTATGGAGGAGGTTGGATTTGAGGTAGACCCAGAAATAGAGATAAAAGGAGACAGAGGGCAGCCCAGAAGAGATGATCAATGTGAGCTAAGATGCAAAGGCTGGAGAACACAAGAGATATGTGGAACGCATTGGTGAATTCACCTGCTGGTTTTGAGGGCCCAGTAGCAGAGTAGTGGGATGAAGTCTAGAATAGTACATGAGAGCCAAATTCTAGCAGTCTCAAATGCTGTCCTGCCCAGGTGACATTGTCTGGTGGGTGACATAGAGACACAAAATGTTATGAGCAGAGGAGTGACGAGGTCACAGTGTAGGTGATAAATAGGAGTATGGTAGTGATAGGTAAGAGCAGAACGGGGAAGACACTGAAGGCATGAACTGGAGTTAGGGGACTGCTGCCATCCTTTACCTCTGAGGAGGATGGCTTTGACCTTTAAGTGGGGGCAGTGACAGTGGCCACACCCCAAAAATAGCTGAACATAAGAGCTATTTCCATGTGATAAATAATTGGACTTGGTATTTGAACAGAGCATGGAGCTTAGGAGAGGAAGAAATCAAGGAGGATTCCAAGGCTGGGATGACAGATATAGGGAAGCTTCTAGAGTTAGATGCAGGTAAAGTATATATAGAAAAGAACAAAAGGCTAAGGATTCCCTCAACCTTGGAGAGTATCACATGTGTAGAAGATGTGCAGACCCTGCTAGTTGGTAATCTGGTATCTACCTGATTTTCTTTACTAAGTTAACCCTCAGCAGCAATGTTCCTGCTTCCAAAACATTTCCCAGCTCCTTGGCAGCAGGGATAAGCATGGGACACCATTTCTAGTTATGAGACCTAAGTGGAAGCATGTTGGGGATTTCTGGGAAGGTTTTTCTTTTCTCATGTAAATGGCAGCCTTTCTTCCACGTGGCTTCCTTCTTCATTCTGCCTGGATAGAGGACAGGAGGCAAGAGGTTGAATAGCCATTTTGCAATCATAGCTAATCATGAAGACAAAAGCCACCTGCTAAGGATGGGCAAGCAGAAAGATAGAAGCTGCTTGGTAAACTGTGAACATTGCAGAGCCATTGTACCAGTCCTGGATTGTCTACCTATGCACTTCATATGAAATAAGAGAAACAAGGCCAGGTGTAGTGGCTTACACCTACAATCCCAGCACTTTGGGAGGCCAAAGCGGGAGGATAGTTTGAGTCCAGGAGTTTGAGACCAGCCTGGACAACATGGCGACACTCCATCTCTACAAAAATAATAATAATAATAATAATAATAATCGTAATCATAATAACTGCTGTTAATTTGCGTGGTGATGCATGCCTATAGTCTCAGCTGCTGGGGAGGCTGAGGTGGGAGGATCACTTGAGCACAGGAGTTTGAGGCTGCAGTGAGCCATGATTCTGCCACTGTTCTACAGCCCGGGTGACAGAGACTTTCTTAGGAAAGTCAGGAACTATTTGGAAAAGATAAGCAAGGCACAAGCCTATGTCTCAAAAAAAAAAAAAAAAAGAAAAAAAGAAATTTGGCCAGGTGCGGTGGCTTATGCCTATAATCCCAGCACTTTTGGGAACCCAAGGCATGTGGATCACCTAAGGTCAGGAGTTCACAACCAGCCTGGCCAACATGGTAAAACCCTGTCTCTACTAAAAATACAAAAAATTAGCCTGGTGTGGTGGTGGGCACCTATAATCCCAGCTACGTGGGAGGCTGAGGCAGGAGAATTGCTTGAACCCAGCAGGTGGAGATTGCAGTGAGCCATTGCACTACAGCCTGGGCAACAAGAGCGAAACTCTGTTTAAAAAAAAAAATCTTTATTTTGTTAAGCCACTGTAGTGGGGTTACTATCATATGAAGCTAAATGTAATTCCTGACTGATACAGTGGGTTGGAAAACAAGCGAGAGAAAAAAAAGAGTGATCAGATAAGTAAGAAGGGAGCCAGAAAAGCTCATGTATAGTATCACAGGAGCTGATGGAATAGAGTCTGCACCCTAAGAGGGTGTTCGTTAAAGGTTGTAGAGTGGGTGAGAAGGCAGAAAGGGTGTTCTAAGGCCAAGCTCACTAGAGCAGAGCTGCAATCTCAGCCATGAGTGAGATGGTGAGACTGGCATTGTCACTGATATGGAGTAGAGAAGAGGTCCATGTGGTCAAGGAGGCAGAAATAAATGCAGTGTCAGGTAATTGACATGAACGTTGAAAGGAACTGGGATGAGGGCAGGAAGGATAGAAAGAATGAGAGTTAGGTGCCAAAAAGCTATTGAGGAGCCTAGAAATGAGTCCCAAAAAGCAGGACTCAGTGTTGCCTTTAAAGACAGTACTAGCCCACACCTATGCAGGGTTTCCCAGCCTGTCATATTCTTGGAGATGTCACAGTAACTCAGTTTGTTTCCATTTATCCTTAATTGACCAGATGTTCAGTAACAGGCTCTCACTTTCCTGATTAATAAAGTTGGACCTCAAAAGCCATGTGACTACTAACCAACTTCCTGGGAAATATCACCTTCGTAGGATCAATCAGCATGCTCAGAATTATGCCTGTTTTTCACAGATACCTGTACTTGGTTTCCGGGTAACTGGGAAAACAAATCCATCGTCAGAAGGTCGCTGAATGAGCCCAGAACTGGAATAAAAGCACTCCTGCTTGGATTCATGTGCTTTTTCAGAAGTGGTAGGGTAGTACAGATGAATCCCCTTCTGCCTCTCTCTCTCTGAACTGTGTGCACAACTCTCAATGCTGAGCCCCAAGTCTTTCTTCTTTTCTTCTTCTTTTTTTTTTTTTGGAGACAGAGTCTCGCTCTGTCCCCCAGGCTGGAGTGCAGTGGCTGGCAGGATCTCCTCTCACTGCAAACTCCACCTCCCAGGTTCAAGCGATTCTCCTGCCTCAGCCTTCTGAGTAGCTAGGACTACAGGTGCCGTGCCATCACGCACAGCTGACTTTCGTATTTTTAGTAGACATGGGGTTTCACCATGTTGGCTAGAATGGTCTTGATTGCTTGACCTCATGATCCACCCGCCTCAGCCTCCCGAAGTGTTGGGATTACAGGGATGACCCAAGTCTTTCTTTAATCACACAGTGCCTCTTAGAGCTGCTGAGGTTATGACTTTCTTCATGCTATGATCCAAGCCTAAGGATATCCACTGGTCACCTGGACAGGTATGATGTAGGTGTGTCTTTCTCAACAAGCAATTTAAAAGCCACCTATAGCTAGGTGGAGAGACTGTAGCTGGTTATTCTCACCAGCTGTGCACTGATTAGCATCATTTTTACTGTCATGGGGTGATAATTATCTGACTTCATCCTCAAAGTCAGGGTGGAGGGCACACGACTGAAAGCCCTATGAGCCCAAGACAAATGTGGATAATCATTTTAGTTCTTACCAAATTGATATCATAACTTCAAATCACAGAATCAACACAATTCCTAATGGTGGCTGAGAATCTTTTCAGAGGCTACCCATGAACTTCCAAGAGCCACAGGGGGCCGCTGGGCTGATGTATCAGCCTGCCGGTGCTTAGGCCTTCTCCTTTCTGCACAGGGGGGCATGGGATGGCCTTCGCTGCATAGCAGGCAACAATTTGGCTGGTGGTTAGCAGGTGCAGTTTTTGTCTCAGGAAATACAGCCACTAAACTCATAGCGTAACACTTGTCCTGGGTTTTCTCAGGAAAGTCAGGAAATATTTGGAAAATGTAAGCAAGGCACAAGCCCCACCCTTTAGTCCCTGTGCCTGACTGTGTGCCTATTGCCCTGTGTTGGTCAGGCCCCAGCTGCGTGGCTGCGGCCAGGTCTGAGTGCCTCTCTTTCACACAATGTGGCAGCAAGGTGGCTGCCCAGGGCAGTGGGGATGTGGACACCTGGATGCTGGTAGAGCAGTGGAATGTCCTGGAGAAGGACAGCCTGAAGACAACACTTGAGGTACCACAGCCGAAGCCATCAGTCTCCTCAAAGGGCCACTAGGAAATCAAGTTTTAATATGCATGTCTGTAGTCCCAGCTACTTGGGAGGCTGAGGCAGGAGGATAGCTTGAGTCCAGGAATTCGAGGCTGCAGTCAGCTATGATTTTGCTTGTGAATGACTACTGCGCACCAGCCTGAGCAACACAACAAGGTCCCATCTCTAAAAAAAAAGTAAATTAAAAGTATATATATAAGACTGGACTTTAAATGCCCTGGAAGTCAAATGGCTTCTTTTTAGAGGAAGAGGGATGCCTGAGGAGCTTAGCTGAAGCACAGGTTAGGTGACACTGTCAGGAAGAATGTGAAAGGGATTTTTTTCCTGAGCAAGAAATCAGACCACATGATTCTAAGGTCTCTTCCAACTCAGTTGCCAGGTTCTGTGGTCTGATATATGGCAATTTACGGGACTGATACAGGGAGAGTATCTAGTATTTACGTATTTGGTGTGCTTACTTACCTCCTGATCATTAGTTGTTAAAATCCTCCCAGCCATAACTTTGAAAGGAATAGAAATGACAGTTTTTGTCAAATGTAAATGGACACAGAATACCATGGCTTTGGAGGCAGATCTTAAAGCACTAGGTATATCTGGCATCAGAAATACATAGCTGTCTTGTTCATGCATGCTAATATGGAATAATAGTCAAGAGATGTTAAACGAAGATGAAGCAAGGGTAACAGTGTAAAGCACGTTCCTCTGGCTGGGTGCAGTGGTTCACACTTGTAATCCCAGCACTTTGGGAGGCAGAGGCGGGTGGATCACTTGAGGTCAGGAGTTTGAGACCATCTTGGCCAACACAGTGAAACCCCTCTCTACTAAAAATACAAAAAATTAGCTGGGCGTGGTGGCACGTGCCTATAGTCCCAGCTACTCAGGAGGCTGAGGCACAAGAATCACTTGAACTCAGGAGGCAGAGGTTGCAGTGAGCCAAGATCATGCCACTGCACTCCATCCTGGGTAACAGAGCGAGACTCTGTCTGAAAAAAAAAACACAGAGAGAGCAAGAGCATACCTTCCTCAATTTTAAAAGATGACATGTATGTATATAAATTTGTATACTGTATATTCATGGAATAACTCCAGGAGGATAAAAAAAATCTGATACCAGTGCTTTGGTTGCTGAGTGGCTGAAGGTAAGAAAAAGAATTACTTTCCACTGATTACTTTTTTTTGTACTTTTCTACTTCTGTACATTGTGTTTGTATAAATAATAATAATGAACCTTAGCTGCCTTACCAAGAAACCACAGTTACTGGCAGGCACGCGGGAAGGGTAGGGAGGCTCTGGAAAGGGAGGCCTTTGGGGGGCCCAGGAAGAAGACAGTCTGTATTTAAATAAAATTCAATCCTGCCCACATTTAGAAATCATTTGTGAATTCCATGTGGGACTAGATCAATTTGAACTTGAGCCACCCACAAGTGGATCATAAAAGTGAAAGGGGGGTTAATGACTGTTCGTGTTAATAAGTTATTTCTTTGGGCTATGGACATTTTCCTCAAATGCTCTAGTCTTCCTGGATGAACAACTGGGCACCTACGTCCTGTCCTCATTCTGCCACTGGCTAAGAGTGTGACCCTGGGTAACAGACTCTGTTCTCTGGGCCTCTTGGAGAAGTAATGAGCTCAGAAATGTATTGTCTAATTCATTCTTTCTGAACCAGGGTGTGGGTGTGGAAACACCACTGCAGAACAATGAAAACTGAAGGGTGGTCTTGAGGAATCAGAGACTGTATCGAGGAAACCACAGCAGAGTGGGGCTAAGCCTCAAGAGAATTACCATATCCTGTTTTCTGTCAGAGTCTGGCCAGACTCTTCGCCAGGTTCCACTGAATCACCAAATCACTCTGGGCACAGCTCAATGCACAGATGGCGCTGGGAGCCGGGAGAGCTGCATTAGGCGGTAAATCTCTCCTGTGCTAATCCCAGGAAGCATATGCTTAATTAGGCAAGGGTGTGTTGGACTTCCAGAGTACAGATAATTGAAAATCAGTGCAGGAGATGGCTTGTTTTCATCTTAAAAAAAGATGAAATATACTCATATGGGTAAGTGACAACACTGAGACCCAACTTTGTTAATCTTTGAATTTTTATTGTACGCTTAACTTCACAGAAAATAATTTTAACTGAAACACTACCCTAGAGTCTCTTCTGATCTTGTTTGATATATAAACATATTTGTACTATTTATTTATATATTTACTTAGAGACAGGGTCTTACTCTGTCACCCAGGCTGGAGTGCAGTGGTGATCACAGCTCATGGCAGCCTTAACCTCCTGGGCTCAAGTGATCCTCCCTTCTCAGCGTCTGAGTAGCTGGGACTACAGGTGAGCACCACCATGCCTGGCTTATTTATTTTTTATTATTTTTATTATTTTTTAGTAGAGGCGAGGTCTTGCTGTGTTGCCTAGGCTGGTCTCAAATTCCTAAGCTCAAGCAATTCTCCCACCTTGGCCTTCCAAATTGCTGAGATTACAGGTATAAGCCACCTCACCCGGCTACGAACACATTTTTTATTTCAGAGGTGATACATGTTTTCATAAAAGGGTAATTTTGTTTTAGATTCCTTTTATAGACATTTGGAAAACAAATATATATAGAAAAAATAGAACTCATGAAAGAGTGAAACGAAGAAAGAATAAAGTACTGTGTTAGCAAAGTTGCAAATTACTGAAGTCACACTTGGCTGTATTTTAAAAATGTGGTTTCATTTTGGATTAATATTGAACTGCTAGCCAATATTCAATATTAATATATCATCGATGTATTTCTGATATTCCCCATGAGCACCTCCTCACTGGATAGTAAGGAGCCCTAGGGGTTCCCAGTGAATAATATTCCCCTCTCCTCTGGTTAAAACAGGCTACTTCAATTTATAAATTTTTACTTCTCAGAGACCAATCCCTCATAAAGTGTCAGCTGCCCAGAGACTGTATCTGAACCTATAACTGCTGAATAATACCTACCCTGAACTGGTCCCTTGGGATTCTGTGCTAGCACATGTTGCTGGGGTCTTTGAGTCCCACTTGTTTTTGCTGGTCCCCTGACCCTCTCTGCACTACCAGGGAATTTGGCGCCATGTGGATCCTTTGCTATTTGTGAGCAGACCATGGAAAGCCAGGAGCACATGGTCTATCTAACTACCTATCTCCTGCCAAACCTGTCTCAGCTTTCTCTGTGCTCAAAGTAACCACAGGTAGGGTTTCTCCTGCCTTGTGTCCAGGGAAATGAGCTGCTAGCCCCAATGTCCTTGCACTTACCAAAATTTATCTAGATGTGTAAGTGCCTGCCTGGCATATGTGGAGAGGAAAATAAAAGGGATCCAGCACCTGACCTTCTTGCACTGCATCACTCTAGCTCCTTCGTTCTCTCACCTGAGCAGGGAAGGTCTGCCTTTAGATGTTCTGCTGTTTCTGTATATATATGAATATATACAGTGACAAATAGATTATATATTATATATATTTGTCTCTGTATAATATCCTCTCTCTATATACAAGTATACACAGGGGATATATACAGCAGACACAGTATATATAGGATATACAGTATATGTAAGTATATGCAGAGGATATTATATGTATTATATTTATATAAATATATGTATATAAGTATATTTACATCTATACTTGTATGTATAAATATATAATATATGCATACATAAATATATAAATTTATATATTTATATCAAACATATTAACATGTATTTATGTAAATATACATATATATTATATAAATATATATTAAATATATTTATGTAAAGATATTTATTATATAAATATATATGTATGTAAATGTTTATATAAATATATCAATAGTTATATATTAATGTTATATATCTATTTTTGTCTGTATAATATCCTCCTTGCCCCTTCTCCATCCTAGACTATAAGGTTAGCAAACATCATAGTTTAACTGTTATAGGCAGAGTGAAACTTTCTTCCACAGTGAAAGAGACTACAGAAATTTAGAAATCCTGTTTCTTCTGACAAAGTCTGTCTCTCCAAGCTATAAAACCCAATTTTGGATATCAGAAGCAAATTATCAACTCTTGCTTTCTGTTACAGTAAGACTTCTATTTGCCCCACCTGACATTCTCCCACCCCTAATTTCTCTTCTTCCCCTTTACGGAACACAGATGGATTTTGTAGGCTGATTAGGGTAAGGTCAAATGCACAGAACCATTAAGAGGGGAAAAAAAGCACATTAATATACTTAGAAACATTTCTCCAGCTATGACATCTTTAAATCGCAATGTTTTGGTAGTGACAAGATTAAACATTTTTTAAACATCTCATGTTATATAAATATAAAATATTTTATTACTTTATAACAGCTCTGTATATAGTAAGGCTATTAACTCTTTGCCTTGGTGCACAGCTTTTTCTATACAACGTTTTTGGTCTTAAAAAATTTCCATTTCTTTCATAATTTGATGCTTAGAAAATTTGTCTCCAGACTCTATTTTCTGTCACATTTTTCCGTCACTAAAATTTTTATGATTTTATTTATTCTCTTTAATATGTTGGGAATCTATTCTAGGATATACTGTAAGGAGAATATCTAACTTGATTATTTCTAAACTGCCAATTTTCCTGGAATCATTTGATGAATATTCTAGAAACATAAGTATTTATATCACTGTATCTCATGCAGATGCACTTGTTTGTGCTTTTCATCACTTAACCATCTTTGAATGGCAAGCATATGTACAACCTCTTCTTTCCAAATGAGTGCTTCCCCTCCTGTGTAATCTCTTTAGAAGGTTACTGATGGCCGGGCGCGGTGGCTCACGCCTATAATCCCAGCACTTTGGGAGGCCGAGGCGGGTGGATCACGAGGTCAAGAGATCGAGACCATCCTGGTCAACAAGGTGAAACCTCGTCTCTACTAAAAATACAAAAATCAGCTGGGCATGATGGTGCGTGCCTGTAGTCCCAGCTACTCGGGAGGCTGAGGCAGGAGAATTGCTTGAACCCAGGAGGCGGAGGTTGCGGTGAGCCGAGATCGTGC